>NW_017731919.1:1229275-1269205 GCF_001890085.2 Hipposideros armiger | reverse complement strand
GGAGGAGTTCCACTAAGCAAACTAACCTAACCCAGAGCAGGCATTGCGGAGACTGTCAACCCCAAAACACAGGCTCCTCTTAGAGGCCTCCAAGGCCCCCTGCACCAGTTCTATGGAAGCCCCAGAGAACTTCAGGGTAACTTCAAGGGCTTTCTCATTTGACTTGGAGTTGTCAATTATATAGTCAACAGATAGATATCAGGTGAAAAGTATATTTTTCTCTTCTCCGTTATTAATTGGAGTGTCTGGCTCCAATTAATTTCTCAAGGTTTCATTCTCTTCTTCTCCCCTCCAGGTGCGATTCCTGGAGCAGCAGAACAAGGTCCTGGAGACCAAGTGGAGCCTCCTGCAGGAGCAGGGCACCAAGACCGTGAGGCAGAACCTGGAACCCTTCTTTGACGCCTACCTCAGTGACCTCCGCCGGCAGCTGGACAGTGTCGCCACCGAGAGGGGCAGGCTGGACACTGAGCTGAGGAGCATGCAGGACGTCGTAGAAGATTTCAAAGTGAGGTCAGTGGGGAATGGGCTTCCGGTCACACGTAGTCATCCCAGGGCAAAGGGGCAAATGCCAGTGTCAGCTGGGAGGTTTGGAACTTGCTGTCATCGTCCCGTAAGATGAAGACAGCATGGGGTGGGGGTGGGGGGGTAATAGAGGGACTCTCATCTCATGCATCACTATTAACAAGAAGCCTGTTCTTACCTGTTTACACTACCACAAAGGGATATCTGCATCACCTAATAAAACATTGCTACTCTGGAAAACATAATACTCTTTCACAGTCAGCATATTATTTAACTCCACTGGACATGGACTCTATTATTGAGATGGCTTGCATTTCCAGGATGCACACTAAAATATAAATGAGGCAATCTGGTTGGGTAGGCAAAATTTGACCGGCCTTTATCCAGTCTACAGTAAGTGATGTTTCTAGTGGAAGAGGAAAGTCCTCTCTAACCCCTTACCTGCCTTATCCTTGGTTGCTGAGTTAGAGATATACCTACTTACTAAAAGCACACTGCTCAAACGGCTACCCTGAGGTTCTGTGAAAATATATCACAGTCTACTGGGAACAGTGTCCTGAACAAAGTTTACAGCAGGCACTTGGGGCAGCAACGTTTTTTAAAGGTTGGAATTGTGCATCTCTAAGAAGATGGAGTTGTGTAAGTACATATTTCTATTTCTATAAGTTCCATGCTTACCTTCTAGACTTACAAAAGAAAGAAGAAGGAAAAAAAAAAACTTCTGGCAAAAGAAATTATCCTCCTTTCATAGAGGAAAACTAGAGGTTAAGTGAATTACCCAAAGTCACACATATGTCAGCAGAAGAGCTGGAGAGGATTTGAGGTCTCTTAATTCTTGCTGCACCAGTACCAATCTCCTCAGCCTGGGAAGAGCCAAGTCAAAACCTTGCTCAACAGCACGCCCCCTCTCCTCTGTGCTACAGGTATGAGGATGAAATTAACAAGCGCACCGCTGCTGAGAATGAGTTTGTGGCTCTGAAGAAGGTGGGTGCAAATGTCTCTCAAAGGAGAAAATTCAAAACTGAATCATGGAGTGTGGAGTGACCTGACCCCTGGTCCACACAAGAAATGCCATCTTAATCTTAGGAACCTCTGGGGAGCTCAATCCTGCCAAAATACTCCCTCTGTATTTATGGCCCACTGCCCCTGCTTAGGTTTCTGTTAGCCCAGGGAACTCAAGCAGCCAGTTCTCGACAATCACCCACCCCAAACCCCAAAACCCCCATGCAGGGTTTGCTAAAATCCAACCTAGAAGGGCCAGGGAGGAGTCGGCCCAGCTTCTTTTGGATTCGCTGCTTGGGGCTAGAGTCTCAGAGGAGAATCCTGTGCTGTTGTTCTAGGACGTGGATGCCGCCTACATGAACAGGGTGGAGCTAGAGGCCAAGGTCAGCTGTCTGACTGACGAGAGCAACTTCTTACGGATACTCTATGAGGAAGTAAGAGCCTGTGAATGTTTTTTTCCCTCCAAGGTCTTGTGCCTGGAAAGAAAAGGATGCTGTAGAGAGTATCATCCCCGTAGTCTCCATCCCAGCATCATGTCCCAGATGCTCCAAGTTGGGGTTCGGGAATCATAGGGACCCAGGAGAATGCCTTAAAATCTTCCCACACTAAACCCTACTCCAGCTCTGAGCTTATCCCCCTACTCCATATCAAGGAAGGAGTGCTGATTCCTGAACCTCAAGTCACTGGATAACATTCCCAAGGGATCAAAACCCCCTCTCTCTTCCCCTTCCCAGAAAGTTCAAAAAGGCAAGCTGTGCCTCAGTTCATTGGTCAGGGCACTTTCTGCCCTCTGAAGATGGCTCTTTCTGGACACTGCCACTCTGAAAGCAGAGACCTGGGCCTGTGAGAAGGGAGAGAGTATCAGAGAAGGATGAAATAACAATGTGCGGTGGGCAGAGGGTCCTAAAAATCTCCTGATTCTGAAGAAATATTTTATGCCAGTATATGAATCAACATAATGTACATTTTACTCCATGTAATTTGGATCAGAGAACACTTACCCACCCTTCATACTGAGGGAAAGCACATGGGTGGGAGTCTTAAAAAATGATTCTGGGGACATGCTCCCCTCACACTGATCTATGACCCAGACACCTCTCAGAGATTAACTTGGGAACCCCTAAATGCTGGGAATACCCAGGGAAGAGCTGGAACACTCCCTGCCAGAAATGTGGAAGAAGGGCTTCCTGACCTAGATGGGTGATCAGCCACATGATTTCAAGAGCCCTTCTTTTTATGCTGTGGTGACACTGAGTTGACTGGCTCTGCAGGAGCTGTCTCAGATGCAGACCCAGGTCAGTGACACATCTGTGGTCCTCTCCATGGACAACAACCGCAGCCTGGACCTGGACAGCATCATCGCCGAGGTCAAAGCACAATATGAGGACATCGCCAACCGCAGCCGGGCTGAGGCCGAGTCCTGGTACCAGACCAAGGTGAGTGTGGGCACCTCTGTGATAGGATCCAAGGCTAGTGTTCTCTGATGCTCCAAATCATCATTTAACTGTTCGCCACAAGCCTCAGGAAACATGTGAGTATTTCTGCTTCTTTCAACTTGGCAGAATCATCTTTGATGCTATGAAAACTTAGCTTGAAATGCATGTGAAAACCCAACCAAACATACTAATATGTGGTGAGGTGATGTTGGCTGCTCAGGACAGCCACCACCCCCACATTACTTATGATCTGGTTGGAGGCTGGGTGAGACTCCACAAAAAAAAACAAGAAACAGTCGTAAAGCTGTTTCTAAAGGGCTTGTTTATTCAATACATGTCTACGGAGCTTCTACAATATGCCAAACAGGGTTACAGAGTTGTAAATAAATAAACTGCAAACAAAGGTCTGGGAGGACAATCTTGGAAGGGAAAAAAGACAGCATCAATAAAAAGCTTCCAAGAAGAGGTGGGTTTTCAGTTCATTTTGGAAGCAGCAAAGGATGAAAGATTGCCAAGGAGAGGGGAGGTGTTTAATGCCAAGCAAGCAGTCCTGTAGGGCTGGAATGCAGAAATGAGCACTTTGCTGAGCAAGAGAGTTTGTATCAGGAAGAGAGGTTGGAACAACCACAGAGAGCTACTGTCCAAAGGTGCAGATGGCCAGAAAGTTTGGTTTTGGAGGGGGTTAGTAGGCTGAATAGTCCAGCCCATGAGATGAGCTCCCTGCCAAATCCAGATGCTTTTCATGGGCAGTTGCTCACCTACAAGCTGGTTCCAATCCCTTGCCCTGCTCTGGGCACTGCCTTAGTCCCTACCACTGCAATGTGGTGGGAAAGAAGAGGGTGTCAGCTGACAGGGGTGCACAATGCGAAGGCAGCCCCCTGACAGTGAATGGAGGTGGGATGCACTTAACTCCAGGTGGAGTGGTTAAAATGTATGATGAACGATTCCTTTTGTTGGCGGAGCTGTTGTTCCTTTAACTGTATCTAGAATCAGAGGAGCTGAGCTATTTAGCACTTGCAAAACCGGACAGGTCTTCGCAGGCACCCTTCTTCCATTGCGAAAGGTGTGGGTTTCACTCCAGTCTGCTAGAGGAGACAGGTGCATTTATTTCTCCTAAATGAGTGTGTCCTGGATGTGCACCATGAGACCGAGAGCTACAAGAAATGGGGGCGTCCTTTATAAAGTCTTCAGAACTGGGCTTCTCCAGCCTCGGCTCCATCCAACTCCATTTCCCTGCATTTCCTCTCCGTTTCCTCAGCACTGGTGTCTCTCTGGAGAGCTACCAAAATCCATGGTCACAGTTGGTCTGGATGTATATGCAGTGACCAGGAACTCCCCAAGGACAGCAACTAAGTCACTCTCACTCACAGAGCTCACCATGCTCCTTTCTGCCCCAGGGTCCTCTGGCTGTTCCCCCTGTCTGGCATGTTCTCTTCCTAGTCGGTCACTTAGGTCACTCCTTCCCATCCTTCAGAGCACAGCTTGAGCATCTCCATGTCTGGAAGGAATTCCCTGCCTGCCACCCCCACTCCCATATCTAGGTCAGATTCCTTTATTACACTCTTGTAGGACCCTGTTCATTTCCTAAGGGGCACTTATCTCAGCTGGAACTATAGGTTTGATAATATGCTGATTTGATTACTATATCTCCCCCCAATAAACTGTAAACAGGGGGTCTGATTATGTTCTTCATGATATTCCCAGATCATAGTACATGCCTAGCAAGTAGACGTGCTCAAAAAAATATCACCTGAATAAAGAAGCGAGGGAATATGTGACTGGTCAGTGAATGGATGCACGTACTGTGGCACTGAGGGCCAGGCTGTGCACATAGGGAGTGCCCAGCCCTGGCGTTTGACAAGGTGACTGACTCTGCTCTGGTTCTCTCAGTACGAGGAGCTGCAGGTCACGGCAGGCAGACATGGCGATGATCTCCGAAACACCAAACAAGAGATCTCCGAGATGAACCGGATGATCCAGAGGCTGAGAGCTGAGGTTGACAGTGTCAAGAAGCAGGTAAAGTTTTAGCAGGGCCAGGAGTTCCCACACACTTATTTCTTCCAGTCATTCTGCCATGCTTACAGGACTCTAATCCAGGACCCCACCATACCTCCAGGGGCTACCAGTAAGGCTCATGGCTTCCTCCTTGCTTCACAGTGTTCCAGCCTACAAGCAACCATCGCCGATGCAGAACAGCGTGGAGAAATGACCCTCAAGGATGCACGGGCCAAGCTGGTGGACCTGGAGGGTGCCCTGCAGAAGGCCAAGCAGGACATGGCCCGGCTCCTGCGTGAGTACCAGGAGCTCATGAACGTCAAGTTGGCCCTGGACGTGGAGATCGCCACCTACAGGAAGCTGCTGGAGGGCGAGGAGCACAGGTGAGGGCAGAGGCACTAACTTCATCCCAGCTGCCTGGCCATTCCTAGGGGCTCAGGTTGTGGCAGCTCCCTCCTCACCTGGAAAAAAAAGCAAAATGTAGGTGGGATTGGGCTATGGCAGAGAATACAGGTGCAGTTTTTTTCCAGGCCAGTAAATCATTATCACACTCCCATGTTTGAGGTACAACTGCTTTTGGTACCCCATAGGGACCTGATCAAGTCTAAGTAATTAATCAAATTCTATCAAAGGAGAAATTTGGTTAAATGGCAGGGCTGGATATGTGGTTTGAAAGAAAGGCCCTGACTGAGAATAAATTGTCCTAAGATTTGGGCTTACATGTCTACCACTAACTAACTGTGTAACCTTAGGAAAGTCATCATTCTCTCTCTGGCCCTTAATTTCTTCAGTGATAGAATAAAGAGAAAGAGGTCAGGTTGCATGATCCCCAAAGTTTAGTAGAAGCTTTATGCTCTGCCGATTACCAGCTGCCTGACTGAGGGCAAATTACTTAGCCTCTCCACTCCTCAGTGTCCTCACCTGTAAAATAACCATAGTGTCTAGCTGATAGGTTTTTAAGAATGTTAATATAGGGAATACATACAAAGCTCTTAAAACAACACATGATACACACACTCACAGTGTTCATTAAGTATTTATTATCATTCAGTTGAGTGGCCAATGACGTGGGCTTTGCAGTCAGATGAACCTGGTTTCAAATCCAGCTCTGTGATCATGGACAAGTTAATTAGCTTCTCTGAGCTTCAATTTCCCCATCTGTAAAACTGAGATAATAATACCAACTTAATGGGATTGCTAAGAGAATTAAGTGGCATAATGTAGGCAACAGGTACCCAATAACTGTTAGCTCTTTTTAATGTTCCAAGTATGAGTTTATTTATGAATGCCAGTTCTGTCAAGACGCTAAGACAAAATTACTCTAGTGGCTGCCACAATAATAGACTGATTGTTGCTGCTGTTATGTTTATGACTCAGACCTCCTCTCCACACCTGTAATAACCTCAGCACTGCCCAGTGCATGATGACAGTCCATTGTTGAGAGAGAGAGAGAGAGAGAGAGAGAGAGAGCACTCTTCTTGGTCTATGACAAACCCTGCTTTCCAGTTGACATCAGTGTACTATCAGTTTTAATTTTCTTAAGGTGTCTACCTAGTTTAAGCCAAAAATGTGTTTCCGAGATGACAGGTTTGACTCCTATGAACCTCAAATTTTGCATGATTTCAGTCATTAAATTATTATTATTTTTAATACTGCTAGTATTTAAATAATTTCAAACTCCATTACTTCTGCAATAAAAACCATCAAGTGTTTTTAGTGTATTTAAAACAATTACAAAACTGTCATTTCAAATGCCCACAAGCTGCTGGACACAGTAGTAACCCCCTTCTCCTCCCTCCTCCCAATCAGGCTGAGTGGAGAGGGTGTTTCTCCAGTCAACATCTGTGAGTATGCCATCCCATCCTTTGTGTCCTTTGATGGGTATATGATTGGGGGGTGGGGAGGCAGTGGGCGTGCATGAAGCATTGGAGGATATCCCATCCATAGGGTTCATTTTGAGAAGGTTTGATGTTGTAATGAGTTAAAAGAAAACCATATTAGGAGAGAGTCTTTAATGCCCCAATTCTTACCTCTTTGCAAGAGAGCAGCACAGAGCGGGCAATGGGAGGTTTCTTATACTCCTTCTGCATGGGTTTAGAAGATCTGCGGGTCCCACCTCCCACCTCCCAGGACTCCACGCCTTTCTTGTTGGGGCTGCGAGTCTAGTTCAGAGATGAGTGTCTGATGTAGACAGACTTTATGAAACCCGGTCTGCCCTCAGCCTTTGAAGGGATCCTTCACACCGGGCACAAGGGATTGTCATATAGGTAGCCCCTTTCCTGAACAGTTTTGGAAGAAGCCCCATTGCTTGGCTTAACTCTGCAGAGTATAACTGCAGAAAGTTACCAAGGGTTTTCAAGGCAGTGAGAGAACCGTAAGACATGGCAGTTGGGTGCAGCTAATGAGAAACAGGAGAGGCATCGACAAGCTGGAACAGTTTTGTGCCGGCAAGAGCAGAAGGCGTCACTTAGAGAGCTCAGTGCTGGCACCCTGAGGCCAACAGAAATGACTTCTACAGCTTACACTCTACAAGTGAGTTTGATTTCCCTGGTGCGGGATTCATAAAAGCAATTGATTATATTAGCCAATGATTCTAGAAGGTAGAGCCTTCTGAATCGCCCATGTGATCTTCTCTGATATCCTTGTCTAGTGGCTCCAGAGACTCTCAAAGCTAATTTTGGGAATGGATGGCACAGCCTCTAAAGTTTCCTTTCTCTTGAAAGCGCCTACAAGTCTGTATTGGTTTCCTAGGGCTAGCGTAATGAAGTGCCACAAACTGGGTGGCTTAAGAAAAACAGAAATGTATTGTCTCACTGTTCTGCAGGCTAGCAATACAAAATTGAGGTGTCAGCTGGGCCATGCTCCCTCTGAAACCTATAGGGGAGAACTCCCCCTTGCCTCTGCTAGCTTCTGGTGGTGTCTGTCAGTCCTTGGCTCATCCCTCCAGTTTCCATCTCTGTGATCATAAGGCCATTTCCCTGTGTGTCTATCTTCATGTGAATGTCTGCCCTCTACTTATAAGGACATTAGTCATATTGGATTAGAGCCGACCTAATGATTTACTCTTCATTTGATTACATCTGCAAGATCCTATTTCCAAATAAGGTCTCATTCACAGGTACTGGGGTTTAGAACTTCAACACATGTTTTTGGAGCACACAATTCATCCCATAATGGAGTCCATTTTTTAAATTTCAATTTTCCTTCTCAAGAGCCCAATGTAGAGCACTAGATGTTTAAGGTGATGGTGGTTACAAAAGGAAAAGAACAGGTTGGAGGAGAATAGGGGCAGAGTTGGCTGGCCAAAGGGCTACCTGTCACTTGGTCTATCAAGAATATTCCAGCCCCACTCTGAGATTTAGAGCATGGAGGCTGGGGGACACCAAGGGAGTGCGTACATACCCCCTGTGAGCTTCCAGAAGGAAGATGGGAGATGGGGACAGAGCAGCTGGGGAGAATGTGATGGGATCAAAGGGGAAGAAAGGTGGACTGGAATAGCTGCTCCGAGGAGAGAAGTCTCCATTAAATCCTGGAAGGGAAAGAGAGGCACCGAGTAGCAGGGGAGAAGCGGAAGCCACCCAGACAGGGAAAACGCCCGGTGGTACATCGCGGGGTAAGCCAGGCTGAGGCATAGGACAAGGATCTCAATACACAGGCAGAAAGATGAGAAGGAAGCAAACAGCCGCCTGACAAGACCACCCTATCCCCACCCCACGGACTTCAGGGCACAAGCCCTGACACCCCAGGTGTCTTCTCTCCTGACCTTGATTCTGACCACGCCTCTTCTCTTCCTGCAGCTGTGGTCACCTCCACCATTTCCAGTGGCTATGGCGGTGGCAGCGGCATTGGAAGTGGAAGTCTGGGTCTTGGTGGGGGCAGCAGTTACCCCTTCACCACCAGTGGAGGGCACAGCTTGGGTGCAGGCCTGGGGGGCTCTGGCTTTAGTACCTGTAGCAGCCGGGGCCTTGGGGGCAGTGGCTCCAGTGTCAAGTTTGTCTCCACTACGTCCTCCAACCGGAAGAGCTATAAACACTAAGTGCAGCCTCCCTGCTCCCTCACCCCTGCCCTGAAACCAGCTCTGCCCACAGATCTGGCCTGTCTGCACTCACCCTTGGACACTTAGGTCCTTCTCCTTTTTCTCCCCTCCACAAGCCCCACTTGTGCTGCTAGGAAGCCTGGCATCCTGGCTAAACTCCATTCCCCAACCTGAGCCAGCCTCTGCCCTCTTGACAGTCCCCAGACTGCTCCTGGTGCCCTCTCTGTGCCAAATCACAGAGACTTTCAAGATTCACATTCAGCTTGTCTTGCCGAGACTCTCCCTTCAGCTCCACCTTCCTCCTGCCTCCCTCCAGATGCAGAAATTGGGAGTCTGTGTCTCCCAGGCCATCTCAATGCCAGGTTGTCAGCCCCTGTGTCTCATGGTGCTTATAAGCTGCCCACTGGGAGTGAGGGCTCCCTCTCTCCCGGCCCTGGAATGTGTCTAATAAACATATGTGTAATGTGTTTGGTTGTCCAGCCCTCTGTTTGGAACAGTGAAGGAGCACAAAGCAGTTCCCTTCCTCCTCTTCCAGGCCTCCTCCCAGCACAGGGCCCCACACAAGGAGTGCGCAGAGCACTTCAGACCTCCCCTTTCCCCGCCCCCCCAGAGCGAAGAAGCCTGGACCAGGGAGAGATGGGAGGGACAGGAGGGCAGACCACTGACCAGACTCCCCACGCGAGCTTCTGCCCACTTCCTCCTACCTCTTGTCGGGATGCCTTCTTTGAGAAGCCCAAGGCCCTGGGCAGAAGCTCTGCATAGCCTCCCCACCATGTATGTCATGCAGGGCGATGCCGTCCCCTCCCAAAGCCAGACTGTGTTCCTCCTAGGCCACTGACGTGGGGTGGGCAGCCCAGCCTTCTGCCAGCAAAGGGGCTATTGTTCCCTGGCAGCTTCAAACTTGCAGACCTGAGCCGAGAAATAACAGGGCAGGAGAGGAATTAAAAGTCAGCCCTGGGGGCAGTGCTCTCACCTAGCCAAGGAGCCATTTAGGCCCATAATTGCAACAATGAGACATCACTGGAAACTCCCACATTCCTGAGTTTACAGTCCCCTGGACCCCTCCCACCAGGCCTGAGCCCCAATGGGTGTTGCCCAGAGAAATTTGGAAGGGCTGGGAGGGAGAAGATGGAAGAAGGAAAGAAATGACACTGAGAACAATTGTTAAATGTCCCTGATCCCCAGGGCTGGAGGTAGGGGACAAGTTAAGACCTGGGGACAAGAAGAGTAGAGTGGACAGGAATTTGCAGTGAAATCCTGAGTCTGCTTCCTTCCCCCGGACAAGCCACCTCTCCACTGGTGTGAGGTTCAGTCAGACCACTGGGCCCAACATCGGCCCAGCACTTTCTAGCCACATGACCAGCCAGGTTTCTCAACTACTCTATGTCTCAAATGCTTCATATGCAAAACAAGACCAGTAATAGCCACACCCATGGTGCTGTGTACAGATTAAATGAGAAGGCAGGTGTAAAGCAGCTACCTATAGTAGCTTCTCAGTAAATGTTAGCAATTATCATTGTCATCTACCCTCACAGAATTAGCATGAGAATCAAATGACAAAATGCTTGCAGCTGACCTGCCCTACGGTCTGGCACACATTGAATTCTCAATAAATGGGCTTTCTTTTCTTTATAAGTGACCATGATGGGAAGGGCATTATCAAGTGCTTGGGTTCAGAGTCCGAGGCCTGGAAATGGAGAAGAAAGGCACATATGAGAAGCAGTGGGAGTGTCTGCAGAGTATGGCAGAGAACCTGGTGGGGGGAGGGGTGCAGGGGGCTCAGGGCCCAGTCCTGCCCCAGGCCCGAATGCCCAGGCCTGGTCCTGCCCTGGGTAGGGTGTTCCTCGAGACGATTAGCGGGGCAGGAAGATGGGCTGTGGCCAGACATGCCATTGAAATGAACTCAACATAGTGGTCTTTGATCTTCTCTGGCCAAGCCCAGTTCTTGAAAAGGATAAAAGTCAAGGAGACTCCGGGAGAGCTAGACTCTGACGGCTCCTCATCCCTTTGACATTTTTGCTTCTCTGACCTCTGGCACCAGCTCCCACCATGACCCAACGATCCTCTATCACCGTCAAGTCAGGGGGCACTCGGAACTTCAGTACTTCCTCAGCGAGCCTCCTCCCAGGCTGCCGGCCGAGCTTCAGCTCTGTCTCTGTGTCCCAGGGCGGAAAGGGCTTCGGGGGCGGCTTTGGGGGTGGCTTCGGGACCAGGAGCCTCCATGGCCTTGGGGGCAACAAGAGAATCTCTGTCAGCGGGGGCTACCGCTCCAGCCGGGGCAGCTTTGGGGGTGCTGGCTATGGGATGGGTGTCGGTGGTGGCATAGGGTACAGGGTGGGGGGAGCCTGCAGCGGATACGGATTTGGAGGTGGGATGATGCCTGGAGCTGGAGGCATCCAGGAGGTCACTGTCAACCAGAGCCTCCTGACGCCCCTCCACCTGGAGATTGACCCCTCCCTCCAGCGGGTGCGGAAGGAGGAGAAGGAGCAGATCAAGACTCTCAACAACAAGTTTGCTTCTTTCATCGACAAGGTGAGAGGCAAGTGGGGTCCCCACCAGGAAGCCTGGGGGATCTCTGCTCTCTATGCTTTTCTGAGGTCAACTGTAACTTGCCCAGGACCTGCGATCCTGGGGACTGGGGAGACTGCTGATGGGTTGGAGGAGGAGGTGGTTTCTCACTTTGTTGAGGTGGGAGCAGAAAAATATCCATCTCCAGACTCCAGAGCTATCTGACCCATTGCAAGGACATTGTTCTTATGATGAATAGAGAGCATGTGTTGGGCTTAAAATTAGATAGTGAAAGGGGATCAGCTTGGAGAGAAGGAGATAAAAGAAAGAAAGGTTACAAGTTCAGTTCACTGAAGTGGGCTGGGGTCACTTTTTCCTGCGCAGTTTAATAGGGGGCAATCTTGTGACAACCTCCCTAGTGATTTGGGTATGTCTGGGAAACTGAATGGTTTGGTCAGAGGTGCACTTAAAGAGTTTTACACTTTTCTTTTAAGCAGAAGAAAACTGTGAGTTCAGCCCTGAGTCTCCCCTGCTGTGTGGCCTGGAATCCTAGGGATTTCCCTAGTTTGGGGACAGAAATGATTCTATTTTGGATCCTATTTTGTATCACCACTGGTTCATGTCCAAGTTCGTTGTTTTTGCCTGAGAAGAGCCAATTCAAGGATCTGGATCACTCAGGTTCCATACCTGGGATCTGGAAGAAAGAGTGCTAAACTAAGAGGCAACCAGCCCACGTCCCATCTTTGTCTCTACTGCTAGGAGAATCCCTAATTTCTCAGGCCTCAGCTGGGTTAGACAGATGGACTCTAAGGGGCCTTTGCAGGTCTAACAGGCTATGAAATCCCTCAGCATATGAACCCAGATCTTTGAATGTGTAAAACCTAACCACTGAGGCAGTGGTTCTTCAATGTTATCACCCATGTCACCCGACTTGGCCTGGTGTTTGTATCAACAGCTGTGAGATTTCCAGGAGCGTGGCTCTGAGGGGAAGGACACAGGCCCTGCTTTTCCTAGGTTCATCTGGAGGGGACATGGGGAATGAAGAGATATGGCTAGGGAGGGACTTGGAGCCAGCACTGCCCTCCTTCCTCTGACAATGGCAGAGAAAGCTGGTCGGGTAGGTGCATTTGTCAAAGACTCTCTGTGGGCACGCTGCCTCTCCAAAGTCCTGGAGGCTCCGTTTCTTCATTCTCTGAGGTTGTGCGTCATTCCAGCTACTCCCAACGGAAAGATTTTGCTCAGGGAGAAAGGCTTTGCATGTTTTCCCAGGCTGAGGGGCAGATGAGTGCAACTCAAGAAAACCAAATTAGCAGCACAAGACCACAGAGGACTTGAGAGAGCAGAAAGAGGGAGAGGCTTGCCAAGACTGCACAGCTAGTAAGGGACATAGCTGGGATTATGCCCAGATCTCCTCAGTGCAACTCCAGAGTGACCCATTCCAGCATTCCTGCAGCGTATGGGCAATTGAGTCCAGATTCCAGATCTTGAGAAATCATGTCGGAAAGAATATAGACAGATTGAATTTTCTGCCAAGAATCTCTTGCCCATTTAATGAGAATCAAAATTTCACCTAGTAACATGTGGTTCTTCACTTAACCACACATCAGTGTGGTTTGGTGTATTCATATGGACTCTAGCCCCTCTGACCCTCCTTGCTTCTCCAACTTCCAAACAAAGCCACTGCCTTTCTCCCAGGCCCATTGCCCCTACATTTGCTTGGTTCTCTACATTCCAGGCTTCTTCCAGGCTGAGGACAAGGAGGAGGAGTCTGCCACCTGGACTCTGAGGTCTTGCAGGGCTCCCTGCACTGTAGAGGGGTCCTGGATCCCAGAGCCCTCCAGGAGGCTGGTGCGAGGAAGCCCTAATAGTCTCTCACCTCTGACTGGGGCAGGTGCGGTTCCTGGAGCAGCAGAACAAGGTCCTGGAGACCAAATGGAGCCTCCTACAGGAGCAAAAAATCACCAGGGCCAACATCGAGCCCATGTTTGATGCCTACATCAACAACCTTAGGCGGCAACTAGACAACCTGGGCGGGGAGCGGGCGAGGCTGGAGACGGAGCTGAAGAGCATGCAGGATGTGGTGGAGGACTTCAAGAACAAGTGAGTGGATGCTCAGCCAGCTCCTGGGACAGACGGAAGAATGAGAAAACTGAGTGTGTGGGGGAGGTTTGCTCCTAATAGTCTGAAGACTGCTTCCTAGCCCCAGTTCAACGTGGCTGAGAGTAGACCAGTGAAGCATGAGGGCACCATGGGGTGGAAGAGCTGGCCAAGGCCTAAAACTGCCTGCTCTCTGTTCTTCCTTTCATGGCCTGTTTGGGTTCGGGCGAAACCGTGGGGTAAAAAAAGAAAGCATGCATGCCCCTTTATGGGACCTGAGCACTTCAAAGAGCAAAGCTCTGAGAAAGTAAGCTCAGAAAGAATAAAGAGTGGTTCTGTTTTGAGTTTGAGTTGTGTTTGGACAGGGTTGGTTGTTTTGGCTGATTTAGGATTTGAGGGGGCACACGTGGAGCAGGAGAACGCTGTTATAGCAGTGCATTTTCCAGGCCTGCTCTGGAGACCCGCCCCTGCCTGTCCACCTATAACTGCCATGGTTTAGTCTCACTCCCAGAATCCCAGTTTCTACCACCCATTCACTTCTAATCCTTCCCTCAGGTACGAAGAAGAAATAAACAGGCGTACGGTGGCAGAGAATGAGTTTGTGATGCTCAAGAAGGTGAGGGGACAGGGACCATCCCTTCTGACTCCAAGGCAATCTCTTCCAGGAGTGACAGCGGCCACTTAAGCATGTGGCCTTGCATACAAGGCTTTCTTTAATCTGTGCAACCAGTCTTGGAAGCATGTTTTACTTTAGAACTGAGAAAACTCAAGCTCAGTTTGGTTAAGCAAGTTGTTCCAGGGTTACCCAGATAATCAGAAGTGAGTCAGGATCCAAGGCTCCAAAGTCCAGCTGTAAATCCTGACACCAGCCCCCTCCACATGTGGAGTCCAGCTCAGGGAGAGGCAAAGCAAAAAGGGCTTTTTGCTGAGCTGCGTCTCCAGGACATCAAGTCAGGCTTAGGGGACAGGAGTTAAGACAAGGATCAGCTCCAGGGAGTTGTGGACCTTCCTGCTTAGGGGGGGACAGGCAGAGGGAGGGGAGAACCAGCCCCAAGCTAAGCCGGAGGAGGGAGAAGAGAGCAATGGTATATAAAGGGGAGGAAGGGGCAGAGAGTGCAAGGAGAAAAAGTCACTGCGAGCCTCGGGGGAGGCTGTAGAGCCGAAGGGCTCAGGATGGGGTTATCCTCACCATGTGGAGGTGACATAGGAAATCTTTTCACATGGCACCAGTTGATGAGCTGGTGGGCATTCCCTGAGAGCCGTGGTCCTCACGTACTATGGAGCCCCCGTCAGTCCCACTCCGTAGCCTGGAATTGAGAAATGTTCTCATCCTTGGGAGCTGAAGTTCTCCCACCTAACTCATAGACAGAGAGCTAGTTGCCCCAGACCAGGTGGGACTCAAAGTGACAGCGTGTTCTGTGTCTAGGACGTGGATGCCGCCTACATGAACAAGGTAGAGCTGGAGGCCAAGGTGGACGCCCTAATGGATGAAATCAACTTCCTGAGAGCTTTCTATGATGCGGTAAGCAGTGCCCAGTGCTCCCCCTCAGAGGGCTGAAGGCTGGGGGCCTTTGCTGGGCACAGAGGCTGCCGGCTCCTTCCCTGGTCTCCTCTCTGCTTCAACCCATCCCTGGGTTGGAATTCATGAAGCAGATACTGCTTCTTTTACCAAGGGAGTAAATGAGGTTCCCTGGGACAGCGGGCAGGTCAGGTGAGGTGAGAAATTCAACCTGGACCACATGGACCAAGCATATTCTATTGGCCAGACAAAAGGGCTGCCCGTCATTGAATTTCTTATGGTTTCCACAGAACTATCTGAGCCAACCGGCTCATCCAGTCCAGCTTAAATTCACCTGCTGCTCTTCCTAGAGCAGCTGCAGGACATACAATTATGCCAACTGAGTGGCAATTAGTAAGCCCTCTGGTGCTTCTAGAAGCACACAACATAATTGCCTGGTTTTCCTGAAGACCCGTTTTGTTGAGCACTTCAGACACTGCTCTCTGGGGCTGCGGGCATAGCGCTGAACAAACACAACCGAACCCCTGAGTTCTTGGAGCTTCCATTACAGTTGGGGGAGACAAAGCAGCACAGAGAGAGAGAGTCAAATAACTCTAGCATTTCAGGCACAATAGGGACAATGTAAAAAATGACAATAGGGAGCAATGGCAGGCCAATGGTAGCTAATATTTGAAGAAAAACCTGAAAAGAATTGAGGACTCAGGAATGCCAGGAAGAGGCCCAGGCGGCTGAAATAGAGTGAGTGAGGGGGAGTGTGGTAGAGAGGGGATCAGTGATGTGGAGGAGGGGGTGAAGGGGCACTGTGTACCTGGTAGGCCTTGTAAAGACAAGTGGCATGTCCAGTGGGTTATATAGGTTTGGTGCCCAACAGAAGTTGGTCCTGTTTTTCCAGAAGCAGGAGTATCATCAGCTCTGTGTGTTTGGATGGATTCAGTGACCATCTCACAGACCACATGGGGCAAAAAGCCATCATTTTCTCTGCTTATTCCCTTTCATGCTGACAATCAGTATGGTGTTAGCTCCTAGTTCTGAACTAGCCCACAGCCCAGCAAGCCCTTAAGTTAGGTCTGCTACCAGGAAAAAAACTATTTGGGAAAAGCAAATTGCAGCACACAAAAACAAAATAATAATTTCTCAAAGCAGGAAATACATGAACCAATTGTCAATACAGAAAGCAAAGGGATATTTTTACTTAGATTTGTGATTTAGACCCGTGATTCTCAAATCATACAACGCATCAGAATCTTCTTAGAGTCTTGTTAAAACACCAATCCTGATTCGGTGAATCTGGGGTGGGGCCCAAAATGTTGCATTTCAACCAAGTTCCCAGGCAATGCTGACGTTGCTGGTCAGAGGATCACATTTTGGGAACACTGCTTTAGGTGACTGTGAGGAGTGATCATTAGCAAATTAATTGTGGGTTTACTGTTTCAAAAACCATTTTACACGGACATGGATTTATGTAATCCTTCCAGGAATCAGATGAAGCAGTACTATGGATGACTACCCCCTCTGAGACTCAGAGATGCTATCTAATCTACTTAGCAGTTTCAAGACTTGAATTTCTTGATCTGGTGCCCTTTCTGCTATTTTGAGCATATTTCCATTTCCCATACCTGAGGAGCTGGGAGGAAGGAAGTTGAGAAACAGGATTGGGACACAGCAAAGCTTTCTGGCTCCTTCTGACTCAGTTTTCTTTCACAAGGTGATTTCTTATTTGACGTGAAAGTCTGTGTTTTCTCAGACTATGAGACATTACGGCACTGATGTGATATCAGCAAGGTGTTCCCTTGACAGTGGGAGTAACTTCTGGAGAATTCTGTCTAGAGTTATCTGTGCTGCTGCTCCCTGCATGCAAATAAGCTGATGATTAAGAATGAGAGTAAACCCAGTGACCTCTCTAATGTGCTTCCTAGCCCTTTTAGACCTAAGCAGGGTGCTGCACCCCAACAGTGTAAGTGAGGTCTTTGATGTCAGGGTGTGTTCTGGGGGCCTGGTCACAGTGTTTCAACACGCATGCACGTGTACACACATGCACATGCACACACATATGCACACACACGCACACATGCTTCAGTTCTCCCATTTGGACCCCATCACAGGAGCTGGCTCAGCTTCAGGCCCAGATCTCTGAGACCTCTGTGGTCCTGTCCATGGATAACAACCGCAACCTGGACCTGGACAGCATCATCGCCGAGGTCAAGGCCCAATATGAGGACATTGCCAACCGCAGTCGGGCTGAGGCTGAGTCCTGGTATCAGACCAAGGTAGGTGTCAAGGTCAAGTTCATGAAACAATTTTAGAGAACTTGGATTTCAAAGGCAAATTATATAGGAGTTTTATCCTCTCGGATGTCAGAGTCTGATGGGGTCAAAAGGATCTGAGTTCAGCTTAGGACTTGCCCTCTGTTCTGAGCACTCCTTGGGCTGCACCATTTGGACCTGGGGGAATAGCCAGATGAAGGCGGAAGGTGGTCAGTTCTTCTGCCACAGGGAGGATGGACATACCTCCAATGCCCTATAGAAGAGAGTTGGGAGATAGCTGGACAGTACCAGCTACCGGTGCCAGTAGAAGTAAGAGAGGGCTGGTGGGAACAAGAGGCAGGTTGAGCCCCCTGGATACAGAGGACAGAGGTGGACTGTCTGGGGCTGAGGGGGGAGAGGGGACGGGCGGGGCAAAGGCTGGATATAGGTCACACAGTGAGGTTTTCCAGGTTAGAGCAAACACTCTAAGCTGGGGCATCACTGGAGATATGAGATGTGGTGCCAAGGAGAACAAACATAAAAGAGCTTCAAAATCAGAGAGTGGCAGGCACCTCTGCATGATGCTGGGTTTGTGAGGATGAGAAGCCTGGTATCAAGGGAGAGGGACAAAAGACTAGATCCAAGAAGAAAGGTCCAACTGTGGGATAGAGCCTGTGGACACTGAGAGTGAGAGGCAGAGCCCAGGGAGAGTGGGATGGATTTGATGGAAAGTAGTGGGGGAAAAGGAAGGCACCTCCAAGCAGGGCAATGAAAGCCTGTTGGGCCCTGGGATGTCACTTCTCTGGCCTTACTATCCTTGCCTCCTGCTTCTCCTTCCCCCCAGTATGAAGAGTTGCAGCGGTCCGCCGGTCAGCATGGGGACGACCTCCGCACGACCAAGATGGAGATCTCTGAGCTGAACCGGGTGATGCACAGGCTGCGCTCTGAGATTGATAACCTGAAGAAGCAGGTAGGGCTGAGCTCCCAGAGGTCATCCCATCCACGTCCCTGCCCCAGGCAGACCTGGGCCTGGGCCTAACTCAGCCCATGCAGAGTGAAGCCAGGAACGTGCAGTCTCCTGCCTCACCAGGGGGGTCAGGACCTTCTTCCTGAATTCTGTCCAACATCAATTCTAGGAAAGGCGCTGTCCTCTGGAAACAGCCATGGCAAAACTTTGATCTGCTTTACTTAGCCACCATCCAGAGATGTTTGGCATTGGAAAGGACCCCCCAAATATTTTCTCTACCCTGGCTAAGTCTCAAATTATCTAAGGACGACAGAGATTAACCTTATTTTTAATCATGATGAAGCTCCAGCCTCTTTTGCATGAAATTCATTTCAGGGAATTCCTCCATATTTTTAAACCTAAAGCTCACATCTCTCCGCATTCTCTGTGGACAATTTCACAAACTGCTGTGTCCCCCTGGGCAGTGTGCTGCACTCCAGGCCGCCATTGCTGACGCTGAGCAGCGTGGGGAGCTGGCCCTCAAGGATGCCAAGCACAAGCTGGCCGAGCTGGAGGACGCCCTGCAGAAGGCCAAGCAGGACATGACTCGGCAGCTGCGCGAGTACCAGGAGCTCATGAACGTCAAGCTGGCCCTGGACATTGAGATCGCCACCTACCGGAAGCTGCTGGAGGGCGAGGAATGCCGGTGGGTTACCTTCTCCTCCTACCATGGCTCAGACTCCACCAGAGCACTATAGCAATTCCACAGAGGCCAAGAGCTCCATAGTGTCAGGCCCCGGATAGAATTTCCATGGATAGAAAAGGGGTTAAAATGCAGCTGCTTCCTAGAGGCCTCCTGCAGTCGCAGCCCCTCCCTCAGCTCCTGTTGGACCCAGGGCAGAGGCCCCAGGTGAAAGGTGTCAGGGAGAGATGGCCCATGACTGCCTGGAAGGCCATAAGCAGGGCCATTTCTGTCCAGGCCCTATGACAAGTGAGGCCACACTTGGGACAAGCCTCAGGGCCTCAGTATTTGCCCAGAGATGCCTACAATCTTACTGTCCTTCTCTGTCTAGTGAGCACAGGTCCCTCTCCCTACTTTTCTACATATTTTGACTGGATCTCTCTTCTAGATGTCCCCTCACAGATTCACATTAGCTTCCTTAAGCTAATGAGATGAATGAAAGGCTTATTAAGCACAGTGTCTGGCACACAATAAGCACTCTGTGCTGATAATTTTAAATACAAAGAACCCAGGGCTCTTTAACATCACAGCAAATGAAATATCTCTTTCTCTCCCCACCTGCAACAGACTCACTGGAGAAGGTGTTGGACCCGTGAACATCTGTGAGTACATACATGTCTTGGGATAATAGAAAAGTGGGCGATAAAGCCTCCCTAGCAAGGATTTGATGACTAAAAATTGAACAGAGGTGTCATTAAGACCCCCTTAGGGGCTCTGCAGAGACCCCTCCCTTCTTTGGCCCTTCTTCCCAGTGTGGTCAAGAGAGACTTGTGGTGACTCCTCACCCCCAGGGCTGGTCCCAGTGGGGTCATATGTCCATAGGAATGATTCCACTTGGCTCCAGGGGATCCCAGTTATAGGACAGGACGACTCACAGAGCAATGGGTCCCCCATCGGAATCCCTGATTTCTCAGCTACTTCTGGCAGAATTCAAACTCACACAACTAACAAAAGGCTACGAAACAGGTTAAATGTAAAGACCTATATTTAGAATTGAAGCTAATTAATTGAACAAGCAGGGCAGTAACTGACCCGGCTTGGCCTCAGTTCACGGGAGGGAGATGGGGAGGAGTCATCTCACAGAGTGACCCAGCAGGTGGCATTCATGGAGCCCTGAGTCATGGGCATGGGAAGAAGAGTCCCCTTGGGCCCCATGTGGGTCAGACCACATTAGAGAGGCTGGAAAACCAGGATGGAGGAGAGCTTGAAACCAGTGAATACAAGGAACAGGAATGCTTCACCTAGTGAAACAGACACTGAGAGGGCAAGTCAAAGAGGCATCTTCAAATGTTTGAGCAGAAGCTAAATGATTCCCTCTCAGTGATGCACTTGAGGGGGTTCCATTCCTGGGGGAGTTTCATCTGGGTGGCCTTCTGGCCTCTTCCAGCATGGGAGTCTATGATCCCCTCACAGTATATGGGGCCTCACATTTCATTCAGTGACAACTCCTGGTATAGACGAGGAATGAACAAAGCATGGGAACCTAATGCCTTGGTTTCTGGCAGGGGTGACCTGGGACATGCCACTCGATCTCTTTTGCCTCCAATTTTTCCTCCGTGAAATGGGGATGCTCATAGTAATGGCATCCCCTCAGGCCTATTGAGATCAGTGTGATCACAGTTGTGGAAAGGCTTTGAAAAATGCAACGTCCTGTGCAGAGATGCTCACGTCAATGCAGTGCCCACCCTCTCGGACCCTGGCTCCCGGGGGACCGAGGAGATGCCTGTTCCTTGAGGAAGAGCCATGGGAGGGAACCACATGGGCACCAGATCCGGGGACGGTGGGTCCTGGGAAACCAGAAGAGCCTTCCAATGTGCCCTGTGCCTTGTCTCCACAGCCGTGGTCTCCTCCTCCGGGGGCACAGGCTACAGCGGGGGCAGCGGCCTCTGCTTGGGTGGGAGCAGCGGCTACAGCAGCGGCCTCTGCTATGGTGGCAGCAGCGGTGGCAGTGGCTTCAGTTCCACCAGCGGCCGTAACATGGGCGGCAGCAGCTCCAGCATGCGTATCATCTCCAAGACGTCGTCCACCAAGAAGAGTTACAGGAGCTAAAGGCCCCACTCACCTCAGCTGCCTGCCCCCTTAAGCCCCCAAATCCCAGCCCAAAGGTCTGCCGCTTTGCTGAAACCCCCTGCACAAAATCAATCCCGGCAGCGGGAGGCACAGGGAGCAGAGAAGTGGCCTGGGAGTTCTAAGGTCACTTTGTCCATCCCTCTACCTCCAGACAGTTCCCCCACCCCATTCGCTCCTCATCCCAGAGCCCTCCAGGAGCCACAGGCATCCATTCCAACGAACCATGATCAACTGCCCTGAGCCAAGACCTGAGTTAGGATTTTGCCTTTCAGTAGCTTCCAGAGCAGGGGTGCAGTTGGGTCTTCCTCCTCCTGTTCGACCCAGATCCACTGCAACCACAGCCCTTCATGGGGGGCTCAGAATTGACCTTGGCGCCACCAAAGAAGTTGAGTGCAGTCTGGCACAAGCCAGAGTCTCCATGTGTGCTTTCTCACTGCAAACAGAATGCTTTTCCTGCAGACCACGCAGACCAGGAAATGTTGCAAACTGCCTGCATATGGCCTCCTCACCTCCTCCCTTCTTGTCCCCACCCTGGCCCTCAGCCACTTCCCCTGACAACTCCCATCAGCAGGGCATTTGAATGAGAAATTAACATCTTTCAAATATATTACCAACTCTTGATTATTCGTAGGAGACTAGAATAATTTTATGGAGAGTCCGAAAGTTCTCCGTGGCCTGGGGCTGCACTGGATATTTCATAGCCAAATTCCTTCCAAATCTGCCTCAGTGAAGCCAATATTAGAATTAGTGGCTCAAATAGAAATGTCCTGATGATGAGGCGGGAGGGGGTGAAGCAGGCTCTCATGAGGGTATGGGAAAGGCAGCTCGGCCCCAGATGCCTACAACAGACACTTCAGGAAAAGGAACCGAATTAGCCCAACTGTCCCGGGGAAGTCCTGCAACATAGCCCTTCAGGCTCAGGACTTAGTGCTCTGTGCTGGCCACGTCTCTCTTCTGGAAAGCTTTCTTTCATTTTACTCTGCCCTTCCCACCTTCTCTTTCACCCTCTCTCCTTTTTCTACTCCTCCTCTAGCATCCTGTGTGTCTCCTCTCTCAATCCCCCTCCTCCCCTCCTCTCTCTTTATTTTCTCTCTTCCTCTCCCACTCTTCTGTTTGGCAATATGTTTCCTGCTTTCTCCCTCCTAATCTTTTTTTTTTTCTACCTTCCTGTCTCTAAAATGTCTACAGTGTGGATGTGCCCATCCCCAGCCCTAGCCAGAACTGAAATCCTTGAAGGCAGCTCATCAAACGCCCTACCCCATAGGGAAGGCCCAGAGAGCAGACTTGGAAGGGATAAGTTCTTCTTTCGGTGCTTCTGTTCACCCTGCGGGGATGCCTTGCTCAGCCTGTGAAGGAAGCAGAGGTATAGTGGTGGTTGAGTAGAGGAGTGGGGTAGGCACAGAGATCTTTTTGAGGCTGGCCTTCATGGGGTGGTTTCCTATTTAGTGAGAAGAGTTGTAAACCTTCAAAACTCCTGCCATGTATTCAAGACCAAAATGTATTCCAAAGGCAAGTAGAGACTGGCCGCCGTGCTGCTGACATCAGCACAGAAGAGTTCCCTACTTCAGAAAAAAGTCACTCCCGCTCTGATTGTTTCAAACCCTTCTCAACTGCCTGCTCCTTGTGCCTCCCTATTTCCTGGAATGGCTTCAATAAAATGTCATCAAGCTCTCTAGGTCTTGACTGAGTCTGTGTCCTATCTCACACTTCGAGGGCACCTTGGAACTGGTGTTATCCAGGAACAGGTGCCTTCCACCTACAATGAATCCAGTGCGTCCCATGCACCCGAGCTCTGGGCCTGGGCTCCAAGGAGCCCAGCACAAACATTGAGACCATGCCCTGGCCTGTGTGTGGCTGGGAAGGGAAGTGTTCTCGCATGTCCACATCGCCACAGTGAGCCCTGCCCTCACAGGCCTGCACACTA
The DNA here is from genome assembly GCF_001890085.2 of Hipposideros armiger. Taxonomy (NCBI): domain Eukaryota; kingdom Metazoa; phylum Chordata; class Mammalia; order Chiroptera; family Hipposideridae; genus Hipposideros; species Hipposideros armiger. The sequence continues at coordinate 1,246,165 of NW_017731919.1, read as the reverse complement.
TCTCATTAATGTCCTCTGGCAGGAACCTGGAGGGGGTCTGCTCTCTGGCCTGACTTCTCAGCATCACCACTACCACTAACAGCACCTTCTGGACACAGCTGTGTGGTGCTTCCACCAGGACACAGTGAGAATCCCCTCCCCCTGACACATGCAACAGGACACCCCAACACACCCCACCATCGCCCATGGTCTCTTATAACACCCTCACCTCCCCCAGCCCCAATCTTCTCTCCCAAGCATGCTAGGACCCAAAGTCAAGATTACAAAAGGGGACAATAGAACGTCACAGTAGGACTGAGAATTTCCAAGCACGAGATACGTTTGCGCTCCAGTCTCCTAACCTACAGGTGGGGAACCTGAGGAACAGAGAAGACATAATGAATCCCGGCCTTATCATGGACAAGCTGGGTAGCTTGGGGGAGTTACTTAACCACTCCACTCCTTGCTTTCCTTATCTGCAAAATAGGAACTAGCCATGGTGTTGTCATAAGAATTAAATGAGAAAATGAATATAGAGCTCAGGGTGGTCCCAGCACATAGCGAGCACCCAATAAATGTTATTACTATTATTATTATGGAGTTGGTTCTAACCTGGAGAAAAAGGCACAGTATGGAAAGAAAAGACCTGTCCACCACAGCAGCAGCTTCACTGATGGGACTGATAGAAAGGGAGAAGGAACAGATGTGGGGCAGGTGGTGAGCATCTCCAAAGAGCTGTGACCTGGGCGCTGGGGGAAAAGGCCTATATCTCACATCCACCTGAACAATTTCTGAGGGCAGTGACTGTCTCCAAAGGTGTCCTCAGACCAAAGCAGGCTCTGTCCATCTTAGAGAGGCTCAGGATTGGGTGGGAAGGGAGGAAAAGGAAGAGCAACGCGAACCCCAAGCTAATGGCTGACACCTACACGTGTTTTGGGAAGGCTAAAGAGTCTTAGGGAGAGTATCTCTTACTCCCCTCTCCTCAAGCACAAGGCATCGCCTCTTGAGTACCCTGAGGCCTTTCTGGACTAAAAGGCCCCTGGAGACAAGCCTTCATGTCTGGAGTCTACTACCTAAGGAGCCCTAGTGGGGCAAGGGGTAGCTGAGCCAGAACCAGTACCCCGCCTGGCCTGAGGAGGCGCAGGGCCCAGCCTGCTTAGGGAAGCTCCTCCCACCCAAAGCCTTCCTCCCTGGGAGGTCCTAGGCTCACCTAGGAGCCTGGAGGGCACGTGGGTCTGGAGCGTCTGCAGAAGCACATAAAAACAGCCTTGAGGAAACAGAGCATCCTCAAGCATATCTAACCTGGCCTCTAATCCCCGGGCAGCCAGGGAATATCATGCTTCATTTCCTATACAATATAATGCTTTAGTTCCTATAAAATGGCATAAAGTCCCAACTCTCCCTTTCCTGGAGGCTGAGACACTGAATATCACAAACATATCTGTCCGGTGATGAAACCCTTTCATTGCCCCCATAAACAAGGAAAAAGGACACGTGAGACTTTTATAGGGCCCACCAGCACTGACCATTGGCTCCTTCTCTCGGCTCTTTGCTACCCTAATTATCCACCTGGGTACTTAGAGCTGCCAATCTCCCAAGCTCATAATCCTGATTTAATGGCCATTGGGGGTTTGACCCAGCTCAGCCCTCCATCCCCCTACCAGATAAAGGGTGGGAGCTGAGATGACTTGATAGCTCTTACCTCCTAGTCTCCCCACCAGGGCCTGTCTCTCTGCCTCTCTCTCCTGCCATGTCGTGTGGCTCCTTTCAGCAGGGTTCCAGATGTGGCAGTCGAAGCTTCAGCTCGTGCTCAGCTGTCCTCCCCAAGATGGTCACCCACTGTGCAGTGAGCCAGAGGCCATGCCAGTCCGGAGAAGGCGGGGGTCTCCGCATCCTGGGCTGCCTCGGCTCACGGAGCTTGTGCAATGTGGGCATCAGGAGTCCCCGGGTCGCGTCCAGGTGTGGCCTGGCTGGCTTTGGATACCGAGTGGGGGCCACCTGTGGTCCTTCTGCGTGCATCACCCCTGTCACCATCAATGAGAGCCTACTGGTCCCACTCGAGCTGGACATTGACCCGACTGTGCAGAGGGTGAAAAGGGACGAGAAGGAGCAGATCAAGTGCCTCAATAACCGTTTTGCATCTTTTATCAACAAGGTAAGGAGGAGGGCCCAGTGGTCCAGGACTGTGGGATGCACAGAACACCTTGTGTCTGATCCAAGGGAGCAGGAAGAGACTGACAATAGAGAAGCCTCGGTTCATCTATTGGTCTCTCCTGTACTCCATGACCATTAAGCCCTGAAAGCTGGTTAGATCAGGCTCAGCGCTAAACGCTTCTGTTTGCTGGTCCTTTTTTTTTTCTTTTTTAATATGTCCTCTTTCTCGGATGTTATCTGACAAAATCACCAAGGTTGCCTGAGGTCAGACTATAAGAGGAACATCCAAAGCAATGATAGATTTTGAAAGGAACAACCTAAGAGACAGAGAACTGCCCTTCCTGACGAGGCTTTAACAATAGAGTCCCTTCCTGAGTGCCTGAGCTGGAGCAAGACCTGTGAGTCTGGGGGCCAAAGTGGGAACTGTGACCTTGGAATTTGCCATCAGCTTCGTCCTGGGATGAGGAAAAGGTGGAGCAGTCAGAGCTAGGGATACAAGGAGGTCATTGCCAAAATCTTTCATCTGTCAACCCCAAAACCACAACTCTGAAAGTTTTCGGAGAAAGGTGGCCTGTTGCCTTTGGAAGGCACTGAACTGGTTCATCACCCTCAGCTGCCTCTGGGCCTGTCCCCACACCTCGGAAAGTCTCATGGAGTTAGAATATATGCCAAGGGCTGAGCTGGTGTTTCTGTGACCCCAAGACTTAGGACAAAAAGTCTTGGGCTGGAAGTCAGGAGACGTGGACTTGGTGTCGGCTCCACTCCTGACTGTTACCCTGAGGCCCTGTGCAAACCACTCACTTCTCAGTCTCAGGGACCCTGCTGTCCAGAGGGGAAGGAAGCAATGATAGTGAGAAAATTAGAGATAATACACGCAAACGTGCTCCAAAAAGGAACTTGTTTTAGCAAATGGAAACTGTTACACTTACAGTTTAATTTTGAAAGCTCATTGAGTTCTGGTTGTAAACTCATTTTAACAATGTGGGCCCTGGCTGTCAACAATGCCACACCACCCTCTGTAAGAGCCTCCTGGTGACATGGCCATGGATCAGAAGCTGGGCAACGTTACTTCCTCTGCAGTTTTCTTGAGAGACAATGCACAATATGGAAAATCCCAGGGTGAGGACTAAAGACCATGTTCCCTTTGCCAGCGACTAGCTGGGTGACCATGGCCAACTCACTCTACTTCCCCTCACTCTACTTCCCCTAATCTTGGTTTCCAAGCCACAAAAATGCAGGAGGTGGGCCAGCAGCTCTCCACATTACTGTGACAGGGACTTTTTTTTTGGATGTAGCCATGCAGGCTGGGGCAGTCTGTGAAAAGAACTTAAAGTCCTGGGACAGAGCCTGTGATCTGACCTTTTACACAAGTGTCCCTGGGACAGAGCCTGTGATCTGACCTTCTACACAAGTGTCCCTGGGCTGTAATTGAAAAAAGCCCAACTCTTCCCAGGTATGATGTCACCTGCTCATGTTAGTATAATATCTGCCAAGTGTTTCTCATGCACAGCCCCAAGTAGGAGCTTTAGGGAAGAAAGCAAGGCTTAAAGGGATAGATGGCCCAGCCAAGGTTACCAGGCTGGGATGAGGCAGGTAGGCAGGGTTGGAAGGAGGACCTGTCCCAGGCCTCATGGGGCAGCACTCTTTCCGTTACAGTGTGCAACCCATGAGTGGTAGGTGGGTCCTATACACTCCCCAAGGCAGGGGAGACACAGAGACATAACCTCAGGTGCCAGGCTATGCAGAGACCCTAATCTGTAAATTTTAGCATATTGGCAGCGGTGTCAGTAAAGGGAGCAGAAACTGATGTAACTGCCCCCACCATCATTTACTGTCTCCAAGCCTTGGTCCTCAGGGTCCCAGCTGCCCGGTGACATTTCATTCTTGGCTGCAGGTCCGGTTCCTGGAGCAGAAGAACAAGCTGCTGGAGACCAAGTGGAACTTCATGCAGCAGCAGAGGTGCTGCCAGACCAACATGGCACCCATCTTTGAGGCCTACATCGGCACCCTCCAGAGGCAGCTGGACTGTGTGACCGGGGACCGGGCCAGGCTAGAGTCAGAGCTCTGCAGCCTTCAGGATGCACTGGAAGGCTACAAGAACAAGTGAGTCTGCTCCACCTTCACCCCACCAAGGGGCCCGGGGTGAGCTACTTGAACAATCTGGACCTCAGCATTCCCATCTATACAAAGTTTTAGGGAAGCCTAAGACAACTTCATTAGGTGGTAGAACAACTAGGTGGGATAATATAGGCAGAGCATCTAGGATACTGCCCATTGGGCACATAGTAAAGCTCTGAAAATATATGTACGCTTATGTCTTCATTTCCCTTCCCACAACCCTGCCTAAGGAAGGCCCTCATCCTTCCTCTCATTGTAAAACAAAATCTTTTCTCCTGCCATTTCCAGCATTCCAGGGCTCTGCTCCAAATCACCTGTTCTACCCTATCTTCCACCAATCCCTTTGCATTTTCCGAACTACTTCTTATTCCCCAAACAGATCCCCAAACCCTCCTCCCTCCAAACTTTTGCTCCCCCTGTTTCTTCTTCTGATAAGCCCCCTCTCAGCATCTCTTTGAACCACACCCAGGCTAATATATCCCGCGTTTTCTCTTACCCCTGACTTCTGGCTTCTCCAGGCCTCCATTTACAGCTGGAAGTCATGACCCCTCCTCTCACTGTCAGGCCCTCTGTCTCCCTTGTCTCCCTTCCCAGTTCTGTGTGGTGAAGATTCTGTAGCCTGCTAGACTTGCAGCTCGGACTTGACTCACAGTGAGAGAAGGTGGTGGATAAGCATATGTTCACGAAGAGCTTGAAAGCTAGTAGATCCAGTGCTTACAAGAATGGGAGGCCCAGATAAATTGCCTCATGGTCCTAGGTGGGCCTCTCCTGGACCAGGGTCCCATAGGAGAGCATGTTGTTGGGAGAGGGTTGAGAGAGACACAATTCCATTGACAAGGAACAGTGTGACTATGCCGTGAGTGACAGTTCATAAGGGACATGGGTCCACGGAGTGGAGCCACATGGGAAACACTCATGCTGCGTGTGTCAACCATGTGCCTACTCATGGCTGATGGAAAGGGCTGGCTCCTTCCCTCAGGATGCCCCAGCCCAGGAAGCACAGACCTCTGTGCACACACAACAACAGCTATACGGTGGAATAGGGCAGAAGGGGAGAGAAATCCCAAGAGAGTGAGAGAGCAAAAGGGACCAAGGGAGGCTCCCTGGGAGAGGTGCCATTTACTCCGGGTCTTGAAAGATATGTTTCATTCCAGTTGCTTCTTATAAAAGAGGAGTCCAGAGTAGATCCTGGAAAAGGAGAAGGTACAGGAACAGGTGACAAGAAAGGGCCAGAGTGTGCTAAGTAAGAGGGGAACAACTCAGACTGTGACAGGTGAGATGTGACAAGGCCATGGGATGAGTGAAGACCAGCCGTCTCAGCCGGAGCAATGCCTTTTTGAGGGGTAAGACACAAGACGGTCAGGAGACATGGCTTGCAGCTCAAGATGAGGACTTTGGCCTTTAAAAGTGGGACAATGGAAGAAGGATGTGATCGGATGGTATTTTAACAAGAGTAGCTAACACTTCCACAGCCCATATCCTACACCAGGCCTAGAGCTTTGCAGATATTAACTTTTGTGATGAGTTAACTCACAATAGCCCCATGAGGCAGGACCAGTGTTATCCTCACTCTACAGATGATGACAACTGAGACACACAAAGGCCAAGTCACTTACTCCAAGTCATACGACTAGCACATGACAAGCCAGGCTTCAAACCCAGGCTGTAGGCTCCAGCGTCGTGTCCGTGCTGCCGCAGAGTTCTGCTGGAAGAAGGAAGGATGGGCATCGGGAAGCCCAGTGAAGCTTTTAATGGATTGATGTTGCCCTTCAAACTGAGTCATTCTGGCCGGACAACCCCCCTGACCCTGATTCTGTTGCCTTTGGGGGGGAGGAGGGGTGCGGGCAGTGAGTGGGCGAGGAGCTCCCTTCAAGCCTAGAGGAAATAGCTGGGCTGTGTCTGTGGGTCTGGTAAAGTGGGTAATTGCTACCTCTGTAACTGAGGTGCAGGCAGGGGCCAGGTTCAGGTCTTTCCTGGTGAGGAGGGCACGGGGTCAGCTGGGATTTCAGTGACTGCAGCCAACTCTCAGAACCACTCGGAAAAGACGGCTGTGCCAACAAAAGGCAGCCAGCATTTTGCCCCCTTCCCAGAGGAAATGACCAGATGAAGTGAGCTTGCTTAGCAGCAAGACAGAATGAAGGAAGCCCTAGAAGGACTTCCCAGAGGATGATTCATCTCAGGTACAGGCTAGTAGAGATTGAGAGGGGGGTAAGCTGGCAAAGTGACCAATGAGAGGCTATGATAATAATCATCTGTTTCAAATGGCTGGAGGAGTTAGAGGTATCCAGAGACAGAGGCTATACCTGGTGACTCCTTAGGGCACTCAGTCAGTGAGAGGCGGATTGGCACCCCAAAAGCCCCTTCCCTCAGGCCTGATACCAAGGCCCCTTCTAAGCCCCACAAGCTGATTAAAACATGTTTTCCTGCCCGTTCCACCAGATATGAAGAGGAGCTGTCCCTGAGGCCCTGTGCAGAGAATGACTTTGTTACCTTAAAGAAGGTGAGGGAGGATGGCACAGGGAGGGAGAAAGCCCCCTGAGTTGGCTCAGCTGGCCTCGGGACACTCAGCCCCTGCACTATGTCCAAACATGTGTGCAGCCCACCCGCCTGCAAAAGCGCCTCTCACCCCTCAGACCCTGGTGACCCTGGGGAGGAGGAGGGCCGGCGTCCCACACTATTTGCTTAAAGGGGAGTGATGGACCTGGCCTCCACCTCCCGACTCATGTGGGCTAAAGCTGGTTAGGAATGTGTCTACACCTGCCTGAGAAGCTGGAGACGTGGCTAATGCCAAATCAAACACAAAACAAAAACTCTGACTCAAACCTCAGAAGATGAAAACCGTTGCCGTGATTCCTCAGACAGATAGCTAGGGATTTTCTGGCCCAACCCCCACACAGCGAGCTCTGAGAAACTTCGTGCAAGGCTCCTTTAAACCCCGCTCCCTTCAGATCATTCCCCAGCAGGGTGCCAGGCCCAGGCATGGGGTCTGGGGCTGGAGACCCCTCCCTCCATCCTTGGCTTTGTGACCCCCTTCACTTTTACATGGGCTTAAATGAGGAAAAGTTGGTCCCACACCTGCCACCTGCCACCAGCTCGCTGGGAGTGGCCCGGCTGGCAGAGAAGGTGGCCCTCTCATGCTCCCCCAGCCCCAGGTTATGGTTGTCACTGCTCTGACTGCAGGATGTGGACACAGTCTTCTTGATGAAGGCTGACCTGGAGACCAACATGGAGGCCCTGGTCCAGGAGATCGACTTCCTGAAAGGCCTGTATGAGGAGGTACCTGCAGCCACACTGCCCATAGGCGGGGTGGATCAGGGGCCAGTGCTATGAGGACAATGGGGCGGGAAAGCTCCAGCTCAGTGGGTACATTTCAGGGCAAGCAGACTGAAAAGTGAGAATGTGAAGAAATCAGTGTGGGGACTGCTGGTTCTCAGGCAGCGCAAGTCCCCAGAAGTTGGATCACCCAGACCTTGGCTCTTGGGTCTCTGTGTAACTGGAGGGTGGGGGACGGGGAGCAGGTTGGTGATTGAAGGCTCAGGACAGCTATGGCCAAGTCCTGTGGAAAGCGGCTATGGAATGTCAGAGCAGGGTCTTCCCCTTTATCCTCAAAGAGCTTACCTGTCCTCACCCTGCCCCCAGGAGATTTGCCTGCTCCAGTCTCAGATCTCAGAGACCTCCGTTATTGTGAAGATGGACAACAGCCGTGAGCTGGATGTGAAGGGCATCATTGCTGAGATCAAGGCCCAGTATGACGACATCGTCAGTCGTAGCAAAGCTGAAGCAGAGGCCTGGTACCAGTGCCGGGTGAGGCCCGGGTGGGAAACGAAGTCCCCAGACCCTTCTCCGCCAGAAAGTGGGTGAGGAGATAATGAGAGAGTCATGCCATGCCACAGAGACAGGGAACCCCAATAACTCCAGCCCCTGTTGTCTCTGCCAGGCCCCAGGCCAGGTGCCTGTGGAGCATGTGGGAGTGGACCTCACAGACAGCTCAGGTGTGTCATCAGGGTGCCAGGGTGCCCCAGCTTTACTCACCCACAGACCACCTGGAAGTGAATGCAAGGAATACTAACTGGCAATGATGGCAAACAGGGCGGTGGGCTTCAAGGCTTCGGAGGAGGTTATGGCATGGAGTAGTTACCAATGGTGGAGCAAAAAGGGTGATTAAGGTGGCCCCAGACTTATATAACTAGGGGTTTGCTGGGAGGGCAGTTGGTACCCCAAGGGCAATTTGATTTAATAACTATTATCAACTCAGTCTCACCTGCCCTATCTGTGAAAGGCACCATGCATTCATTCACTCATTCATTTATTCACACACTCATTCATTCATTTATTCATTCAACAAATGTTTTTTGAGCATCTATCATGTGCCAAGCACTGTTTTAGATGCTGAATTCCAGCAAAGAACAAAACAGATAGCAATCCCTGCCTTTGTGTCACTTTCATTCTAGAGGCAGGGGCAAGGGAGGGACAGACACCAAACCAGACAAATAAGCACGTATGTTAGATGGTGATGCATGCAATGGAGAAAATAAATCAGGGTGAAGCATAGGGAGTCTTGTGGGAATATGGTTTTAAATATGGTAGCCAGGGAAGGATGGCCTTACTGAGGTGTGTGGCACCATGAGGATACTAAGAGTCAAATCGGCCTTGTCCTCAATGAGATTATAGTCTGCAGGGAGAGAAACGTGTAACCAATCAAACAGAAAAACAAGGTAGCATGAAGTGATTGCTAAAGTAGAGCATCAGGCCAAGGGAGTATGACGATGGAAGGAGCAAATGTGTCTGGGAAGACAGAGGCATTGGCACTTGACCTGGAGCTCAAAGGCCAAGTACAATTTCAATAAGCAGGGCATGGGGTGGGGGTGGGGACGAGGGGAGTGTGTGTACGGCTAAGGGGCAGCAGGAGCCAAGATGCAGAAACATGGAAGTGAGGTGCCTGGTGTGAAGCACCATGAGGGAGATGGCCCTGGACGGGTAACATGGGGCCAGAGCACAGCAGATCTGCAGAGCTGAGCCGAGTACTTTGGGCTCTTTTCTGAAGGCAACAGGTGTCACTGTTCAGGGAGTTCCCCGAACAATGCTCTGCTCATTTTCTGGAGATCGATGGTGATCAAAGGTATCAAACCCTGGCCTGGCATCAGTTCCCAGTGACTCAGTCTGTGGTCCATCTATAACAGGTTTCACCACAGCTGACCCTTCCCCCCATTGCTCTCCTGGGTCACCCATCAGTCAGGTGGACTCAAGAAAAACAACATCAGTTACCCATCCTCTTCAATCAGAACCAGAAAGACAACTGTATTATTTAAGGATTGTATTTAGCTGTGAGAATCAGAAATTTTAAAAAATAAATAGTTCAATTCGGTTTTCACGTTTTTCTCAAATAACTTGAAGCACAGAAATAGACTGCTCACAAATGACATGGGGGTTCTATATCACCATCAGAGATAGAGACTCCTTCTATCTTTTTATTTGGCCATCCTTGGTACTACTTTAATCCTTGTGGTTGCCTCATGTCCCAAGATGGCTGCCATAACACCAATCTCACATGTCATTCCAGGCAGGAAGAACAGGAGGTGAAAGACATATGCCAACTGAGTCATTCCCCACTTCAAAGAGCTTTTCTGGAAACCCTATCCAGCAAGGGCCATAGATCTCACTGATGAGAAGGCTGAGCGATATTCTCTTATCTGGGTTCATTGCCACAAAAAACAAAAGCAGAGTTCTGTTTGAAGAAGAGAAGAGTGGATATTGATTAGGCAACTATAGGCTTTCACACAGTAACCGAAGAGCCAAAGAGGGATTTGTGCTTATCTCTTGTTTTGCACTTTCTGTGCAAAACATTCCCATCCATTATGTATAGAAAACCTAAGTTGGCTAATTAAAAAAAAAATCTGTATATGTAATCTATAACACACTATGTAGAAATTGGCTTCAGAGTTGGAAAGGTTAAAAAATAGTGTTAAGCCAAGACAGGAAGTAATATTGCATTTTGTTTTCAATTGTTTTGGAGGGGTTATACAAACATACTCACCCTGGGGGCAGATATGATCTGTTCTCAGTCCTTGGTCTGTTAATCATCCCAGTCTGAGCAGGGAAAATCCTTTTGAGGTCCAAAGACACTAAAAGGGAGGGAGCCCTCAGGACACCCTCAGGCTCTGGGGGAGAGAGAAAAGGAGAAGATACAGAACAGCTGAGCAGAGGGGGGAGCTTGGAAGAGCTTTAATAAGCCTGACCTGTTCAGAGTTGGGGGGTGAGAAAGGACTAAGGAGCATCACAAAAAAGAACAACAAAATTGACCAGAAGTGGAAAGAGGAGGGGAGCATAACAAGTGTAAGAATCTAGAGAGCACCTGAGCCAGGAAGTCACAGGCGGAGAGACTCAGGACAGTGAGGTGCCACAGCCGGAGCGCTGGTGTTCTGACCTCTAGATCCCCGCAGTATGAGGAACTGCAGTTGACCGCTGGGAACCACTGTGACAACCTCTGCAACTACAAGAATGAGATCCTGGAAATGAACAAGCTGATCCAGCAGCTGCAGCAAGAAGTAGAAAATGTCAAAGCCCAGGTGAGGCCAGAAAGACCTTGTTCTGAGAGACCAATCCCAGGCTGACCCAGTGTCTGGTTGTATGGGGTGGGTCCATGCTCCCTGGAAGTGCTGTTGAAAAGGGAATAAACTTGTGCTGCCTTGATTAAGAGGGCACAAGACGGTTCTACAAAAGAGCTGACCAACAGCAGGAGGAACAGCCTCAGGAAATGGTGAGGTCCCCAACAGAGGCCATCTTGTCAAAGATGAAATAGTAAGAATTCTTCAGTACATGGGAACATAGAAAAGATGGTCTCCATGGTCCCTTCCAACGCAAAGGCTATAGTTCTATGATTCTGAAATTCAAGGTGACTCTGCAGAGTTCATAAAATCAGACCTATCAAGGTCTCCTATGCTAGTGAAGACCAGACACTTAAAATCAATTAGCCCCAAAGAAATTGCTCAGCATATCTAAGAGAAATGCTCAGATCTTGAGATGTTACAGGCAGGAGAACTGGTCCCAGTCCCTCAGAAGAACCAGGTGTCACAATCCTAGGATGAAACCTACAGCAGATCTGAGTCTGTCATGTAACCAAGACTCTAGGAAAAGCTTACTCTTCACCCTGTGTCTCTCCTTTACTCTGTACTCTGACACTACTACCACACTCACCACACTTCTGACACCAGATGTGTGGGGTTTTTCACACACCAAGGAATTCTGCCCCCACCATCTGGGTGTCCTACAATTTAACTCAATTCTGATACTATCTACCTAGAGATAGTGTCAGATCCCACAGGTTAAGGGCTGTTCCACAAGACTGCCCCACTTCAGATGCCAATTACAAGTCCAAGTTGTCACCTGAGCTTCTGACCAATCTGCTGTACATTGGAACCCCCTCTGCAGGGTTAATTTACTAGAGCGGCTCACAGAACTCAGGAAAACAGTTTACTTACTGTTTACTAGTTTGTTATAAAATGATATGTGAAAAGATACAAATGAACATCAAGCTGAAAGAGGTGGTGGGTAAGGTATGTGGAAAAGGGTGCTGAAGTTCCATGCCTTCTGGGCACACCACTCTCCCAGCATCTCCACATGTTCACCAACCTGGAAGCTCTCTGAGCCCCTTACTATTGGGACTTTTCCTATTGGGAGGCTTCCTCACACAGGCACGATCAATCATCATCTCCGTTTTCAGCCCCTCTCCCCTCTCTGGAGTTTAGGGGGCTGGGGCTGAAAATCCCAGGCCTCCATGGCTTGGTCTTTCAGGCGACCAGCCCTCATCCAGGAGTCATCCAAGAACTCACCGAGAGTCACCTCATTAGAACAAAAGATAATGGTATCACCAAGGAAATTTCAAGGAATTTAGGAAATCTGTGTCTGGAACTGGGTTCAAAGACCAAATATTGGAACAAAATGCTCCTAGTGTTCTTATCACTTAGGAAATTACAAAGGTTATAGGAGTTCTGTGCTGGGAACTGGGGGCAGACACACACACACACATTTTTCTATTACCTCACAATGAGCATGTTCTTGCTGTTATTCTGACAGTCAACCTAAGGCTTCAGGAGCCCCCAATAATGCCTTCTCTGCCCTCTCCCCCAGCGCTGCAAACTGGAGGCTGCAGTGGCCCAGGCGGAGCAGCAGGGCGAGGCAGCCCTCAACGATGCCAAGTGCAAGCTGGCAGGGCTGGAGACTGCCCTGCAGAAGGCCAAGCAGGACATGGCCTGCCTGCTCAAGGAGTACCAGGAGGTGATGAACTCCAAGCTGGGCCTGGACATTGAGATCGCCACCTACAGGAGTCTGCTGGAGGGCGAGGAACACAGGTGAGTCAAGGATGGGCCCCAGGTGTGCATACTCTCCTGCCCTCTGGTTGCTGCTGCTGCCATTGCCCATCCCACAGTCAAGGAAAATCCAGAACAGCACACGGTCGCAGGCCCTCCTCGCGAATACGGTCCGTGGTGCAGGCAGGAGAAGGGGGGTGCCACGCACCAATCGACTTTGTCCTCGTTGATACACTTACCTTATGTCTTCTTTTTCCTCTCACCCCAGACTCTGTGAAGGCATTGGGTCCGTGAATATCTGTGAGTAGATGCATTCTCCCCAAGGGCTCTGGGGTCGTGGGGGCTGATCAACCCAACATAGACCAAGTACCCCTTCCCAGACCTCAGCATGCCTACTCACCCCAAAGGAGAAGTTCTGTAAGCCGGGTGCTCCTGGTTGGAAGGAGAAGTTCTCCTGTAGAACTAACTACCCAAGTCTTTGGGAGTCAGAATGAGGAGCAGAGATGCAGCATGGTCCCAGTGCTTCAGGGCCCAGAAGCTGTAAGGAGACATACCGACAAAGGAATGCCTTTCAGGAGAAAGAGGATTTGAAGCAGGCTCAGACAAGCAGAAACTGAGAAAGGGTGAAGCAGAAGCTAAGGCTCTGGGGAAAGAGGAGAGGCACATGGGGAACCCGTAAGCACTTTGTGGCTGGTGTGGGAGACACATAAGTTGGTCATTGGGATGGGGGGATCCTTAGAGGTGAGCGGCAGCAGGTGGGGGACATGGCCTGGCTGAGACAGTTAAGGGCAATGCCCTTAGAGCCACACAGTGCAAGGCCCTGAGCATCCCTTCCTGTTCCCACAGCTGTGAGCAGCTCAAAAGGTGCCGTTTTGTACGAGCCATGTGTGGTCAGCACGCCCATGCTGAGGACCCAGTGCTGCCCAGGGGGCACCAGTGTTTTCAAGAGCAGTGGGACCTGCCGCATTGTGGGCACTGGTGAACTCTACATCCCCTGCGGGAGCAGGCAGAGCTCTACCATGAAGTTAGGGGCTGGGGACATCTCCTCCTGCCATAAGTGTTAGCACCACCCCAGGGGCTGGAAACCCAGGGGACAGAGCACCAGCTTCTAGCCTGGATGTTGCCCATGACTACCAGGGCGGAAGACAAGGAGATTCCAAAATCCCACCTTCTTGTTTGACCACAGGTTTCCCTTGGGTTTTCACTGGGAGCCATCCCTTAAGTCCATTCATATCTTCCAGAGTCATTTTCACTTAGTTATGTGCAGACCCTGAGGGGGTCTGGAGATGGGGGTAGGATGCAAAGAAAGAGAATGCATCACCCATGTCCCCTAGACTGCTGAAGGTCAGGCCCTCGTGTGTCCAAGAGAATGGCGACAGCCACCAACCACTTCTCTTCCAGATGAAAAGTCCAAATGGGCACATCACAGTTCTGCTTTGTGGATTATCTCATAGAAGTTTACCCACAAAGCCAGCATCCCCTGATCCTTGGAGGTCCCCCACCTCCCTTACCTCTGATTCTCATGCACCTAAGTGAACTTTTTTCTACACCCACCTAAAACATGCAACTATCAAAAGGAGACATTCCAAAATCCCATTCTGAATTCTGAGCCATGGGCCAGGAATTCATGATCACTCAGGACCTGTTCACAGTCCTTTCGGCACACGGAATCAACAGGTGGCCTTAGGGCAGATTTACCTGCTCAGATGTGTTGAAAACACACTATGAAAATACATCTTTTTCCTGAGCTCACATTGGTCACTGATGATGGGAACATGCCTAGAACAAAGGCAAGGGGACATGGAATAATTGCTGGACAGAGGGACAATCAAGAGCTGACATTATCTGCTCACCCTCACCCCCACTTTAAGTACATAGCCACCCAGTTCCTACTCCATCTCCCTTTATTTCCTCTTGCTTTGGGCCTGATATGAATGTGTTTTCCTGGTTACAGTGATGTGGGGCTGCACCAGCCGACTTGAAGGCTCTGGTTCAGAGGCTTCAAGGGAGGAGGAAGTACTAGATTGAGCCCATCCTCCTAGAGGCCCCGCCCCTAGTGCTGCATCCACAGAAGCCCCGCCCACCCAAGGATCCAGCCTGCCAAGAGCCTCTGGGCTTGTCTATTCCCAATGTCTTGCTCTGTGGGATGCAAGAGGAGGAACCTCTTCTGAGGGCGAACAAATGAGCAGCCTTTCGGGACTGGAGGCTGGAGGGCTTGGGCTTGGAAATTAAAGTTACTATGCAAATAGGAAAACTACATATAAAAGATTTGCAAGTGGCCTGTGGAATAAATGTGGATCCATACAAATTGCACTTAAAAACTGCATATCACACCTCAATAGTTTACAAGTCACTGGCCACATTAAAAATCATGTGCCTATTGCATATAGTCCTCCTCACCACATGGTCCCCTGCACATATCCTAGAGAAAGTTCTTGGGGCCCCTTATCATGTATGTGAATACCTAGCAGCCTCCAAGCCCTGAGCTCTGCCTCCCCATCCTGGACCAGTCTGGGTGCAGGACATCCCTGGGCTGAGGAAATACGTAAAGATGGTGGCAGCCTAGCCAGAGAGGAGAACCCTCTAACCTCTACTCCCTTTTAGGAAGCCCCAACATCTGGAGATGAGACTTGGTAGCAACAGCTCCATCCTCTGTGGGGCTCCAATACCCTCCCTGTTGCCCCACTGATTCCCCAAAACAACCCACACACACACACACAAACTCCCCCTTGTGGGTCCCCTCTCTTGAACATTGAAGTACATCACCACTTCTCCCACAGCTCCACATAGAGCATCTATTCTGCACCAAGCTTTGCATGAGAAACTGGTGATACAGAGGAGACTAAGGTACCCTCTAAACCCTGGAGAGGCTCTCGGCCTCACAGGAGAGTCATTGATGAGAGCCAGGCAGTATGGGAGCAATGAGAAAAAGCAACTCATGGTTATGACTGGCAAGGGGGTTAGAGAAAGATTCACAAAGAAGACTGTAAGGACAGAGTCCTAACGGAAGTCTAGGGTTACATATTCATGAGCAGTAAATTCAAAAGAACCTATCCAAGGGCCGGCCAAGTGGGCTCAGTTGGTTAAGAGCTTGCTCAAGAGTGCGAGCTCTGAGTAACAGCAGTTCAAGTCCCAGCCCGAGCTGAGCTGCTGCTGAGCTGCCAACAGGTGGCAGGATGGCTCAGCTAAAAAAAAAAAAGAAAAAAGAAGAAGAACCTATCCATTCACTTCATTCACTCAATATATATTTATCAAGCACTTGCTATGGGTCAGGACACCCAATGGCTGGTGAACAAGACAGCCCCAGTCAGAGCTAACTTACCCAGTAGACACAGTACCTAGAGTAGGGGCTGTAAACTGGTGCAGCCACTTTGGAAAACAGTCTGCCATTCATCAAATGTTAAACACAGTTACCTATGACCCAGCAATTCCCCTCCTAGGTATATACCCAGGAGAAAGGAAAACACATGTCCACACGAAAAACTTGTACATGGATATTCATAGCAGCACTATTACAATGTCCAAAAGGTAGGAACCACCCAAATGCCCATCAACAGACAAATGGATAATCAAAATGTGGCATAGCCATACAATGGAATACTATTCAGTCATAAAAAGGAATAAAGTACTGATACTTGCTACAATATGGATGACCCTTGAAAACATTATAGTAGGTAGAAGAAGCCAGACACAAAGACAACATAGTATATGATTCCCTTCACATGAAAGTCCAGAATAAAGAAATCTATAGAAACGGAAAGCAGATTAGTGGTTGCTTAGTGCTGGAGAGAGAAGAAGATGGTGTGAGGGGATGTATGTGATAGCTAAAGGTTTCTTTATGAGGTGATGAAAATGTTCTAAAATTGACTGATGATGGTTGCACATATCTAGGAACATACTAAAAATCACTGAATTGTACATTTTTAAATAAGTGAATTATATGATATGTGAAATATATCTCAATAATAAATAGCAAGGAATACAGATCTGGAATAGGTGTGAGAATTGTTGTGATGGAGGACATAATTGAGGGTCCCACCCTAGCCAGAGGCCTTGGGAAGGTTCCCAGGAGGAGGGGCAGGCAAGCTGGGTCCCTCCTTAATAAAGGCAAGGAAGTACACAGGGTGTTCCAGGCTGAGAGATCAGCAACAGTGAGCCGGGTGCACAGTGTCCGCCCCGGTGAGAGCCTGTGATTCAGGGATGCACGTCCACACATGGGAAAGGAGGGGACAGAACAACAAGGCCACACAGCCTCAGTTCCCACTTGAAGTCCTGTCACTCTGGACCTAGCCCTAGAGCCAGATAAGCTCTGAAAACTACAGGGCCAGCAGAA
>NW_017731919.1:1207597-1228380 GCF_001890085.2 Hipposideros armiger | reverse complement strand
TGATCCACATTCCAGTCACCTGGGTAAGCATCTCCTGAGCTTCTCCCTGGGCCAGCTTTCCCAGGGTGCCAGGATAGAGAGAGGATCAGGCACCGCCCAGCCCCTGCCCTCAAGGAGAAAGGGAGACCTGTTTTCATGAAGCCAGAGCCTCACTGCATTCTACTCACCTCAGGACTCCACATCCAGGCCCTTTCAGAGCGCCCCCCAGAGGACTGGCGGGGGAATTACCTAAAGAGTCCTGGGGAGGGTAGGAGGACCCAAAATGGAGCTTCTTGCGTCTGTGTCTGTCTCCCCAGGATTTCTCCCATTTCCCTGTCCCTCTTCTCCCCACGAGGCCCTTCCTTGCCCCACTGCCCCCTCCCTCAGGTGCTCTCTGACTCTGCCCCCAGAGACACTTGTCTCTTCAGGATGGCTTCCTCACCCCAGGCCCATCATTGGCCTCAGGTGCACTCACTACTGCCACGCTCCACCTGGGGCTTGGATTGGAGGAAATGGTTTCAGAAACGGCACTGTGAGCAGAGGAGGGCGAGCTTAGGACCACTGAGTCTGATAGAAGGAAGAGGGCTGTGCGCCAGCCATCCCAGCGCCCAAATGCAAGGCCAGGCACGCATCAGCACCCAATAAAGGTTTGTTGAAGCTAACTGACCTTATGCCTATGAGACACAACATTTCCACCTTGGACAAGTAAAGCTGTGTGGGCAGTGTGAGGAGTTTGGGTTAAACCTGAAAAACAAAATCATCCTGCCCAGAAGGGACACGATAGCCCAAATAAGAGGGTGCTTTATCTCTCCCGGGAGGTGTTTAGATTTATCTGTGTCATTAGTCTGAGAGGGCAGAGGGGTGGAAGGCCTAGGCAGGGGTGGACTCAGCCTCTCCCACCATCTGCCTCCTTCTGCTGGGGGACTCCTGAGTGTCCCTTCTTACACGGCAGGTCTCAGCATGAGCATCTCCCAGTGAGGCCCTCTCTCCAGTACAAACTTGTCCCCAGGTGAAATGGAAACGCTCTGAAAAAGGCGGCTTTTAGCAAAGCCTTCTTAGCATCTGGGATTTCCCTGTCACCCTCCTTCCCTCTCACTCGCTCACACACACACACACACACACACACACACACACACACACAGCCACAGTATGCCCAGGGCTCCCAGACTCTGCTTAGCCAACCAGGATGGGCCCCTCCCCACCCACCTCCTCCTCCCCACCCCTGTCAGCAGTTCTCCCTGTCCCCACTGAACAGATAGCATCACGATGAGCCAGCAGTCATCCTACAGCAGCACAGTGAGGTGCTGCGGCTGGGCTCAGCCAGCAGACCTCAGGATTACATCCAGGCCCACTAACAGCCGGAAGAAGAAACTGTCATAGCAGCAAAACCTCCAGCCCAGAGTTTCCAGGGCGACTCCTCCCCATCTCCCCACCTGCCACCCCTAAAAATGACTGAGGGTTGTGTTATGCATCATCTGGTGAAATAGTGCCTCAAACTATAAATTGCTGATGGTGTCAGCTCATCCCAGAACAGGGGTTATGCTTGACTGGTCCCACTTACCCCCACCCTGCCTGGCCTGGTTAGGGTTGAAGGAAGCTGAGCCCAGATAGGGGACAGCCCCAGGGGTAATGTGAGTGCTTGTTGGAGTGGGAAGGAGGTGGGGTGCTGGACGGGAACAGAGATGACTACTTAGAAGTGAAGGGAGGATTGTGCAAGAGAGGGAAAGGGGCAGAAGCAAAAGAGGGAGGGAGAGAAGGAGGAAAGTCAGCAGGGAGAAAAATGGATGACAATAACCACGTTGTGTACACCCTAAACACTTTCACATTTAATCCTCACAGTAGGGAAGCAGGGATCATTCCATTTTATAGATGAGAAAACCGAGGCTTAGAGAAGTTAAACAATTTCCCCCAGGTCACTTGTATACCATGGAAGGGGAGTGTTTGCTGACTAGCAGTGCACAGTGACAATAAAAAGCTGACCAACTTTTAGTTAGTTGTATTAGTGCTTTTAAGTTCTCTACAGACAAGCACTCCTTATTGCCTGCCTCCCAGAGCAGAACCCTGCCACCATCCTGCCCTAGGTGCACATTGTCCTCCACACTGCTGGCAGGTGGCAACACTCGGACTGAATCTAGGTCCGTCTAACTCCAAGGGCTATGTCAAGTCTTCGGTCCTGGGCCTGGCATACTTGCTGGTCTTCCCTGTGCCATTCTTCCTGCTCTCCTCCCCCCTTTCAATTCCACAGGGGTCCACTGGTCCCCATCCCGGTCTCCTGGATCCCCTTGCCCGGCCTCGGAGGAAGGGGATGCCCTATCCCCCAAGCACCACTCACACCTTGAGAGGCCAGAGCTGGTGGGCAAACTGGGTTGGTTCCCCGGTAAGCACTGGCGTTTTTGTCTCTCTGTCATCTCCAGGGCCATTGCTGTCCATTTTGGAGCCTGGAGTCTCCTCCTGAAATATTCACAAAACCAAAGGCCTAAATTCCTCTTTCTTTTACACCCTGCTCTTTCTCCCCTTTTTCCTCCTGCTTTTAATCTTTGTGGTGTATCCATCATTCAATAAAGCTGTATAACATATTTACAATGTGCTTTTCTAAGCACTGGGGATACAGAGAAGGGCAAAACACGCAAGAGTGCCTGCCTTCTGAGCTTTATTCTGCCAGGGATGACAGTCGATAAAAAAGCAAATCCATGCAGGAGAGGACCTCGGATGGGGAGGACTGCTAAAGAAAGCAGGAAGCAGGGAGGGGGACAGGGAGTACACGGGGTGCGGTTAAATAGAGAGTGACCTATGATCAAAGACCTAGAAGAGTTGAGGGGCCTGGCCCTGTAGGTATTTGATGAAAAGAGTTGCCAGCAGAGAAAACAGCAAGTGGGAAAGTGTGTGAGGCAGGAGTTTTCCTGCCTGTTTGATGGACAACTAGGAATCCAGGGTGGCTGCAGCAAGGGAGAACAGTAGGACAGATAAAGGGCGCTGAGGTCAGTGAAAGGGGAGGGCAGATTGTATAGAGTCCTGTACGGTATTTACTCTGAGTAGGATGGGAAATCATTAGAGGGGTTTGAGCATAGAAATGACATGATCTAACATGTTTTGAAAGAATCACTGTGTTAAGAAGACTGAAGAGGCAAAGGGGGACACAGAAAGACTAGCTGGGGGGATACGTCAATAAATCCTGTGAGAAGTGACAGGCTCGGTGGTGAGAAGTAGGAGGAGTTCAGGTACATTATGAAGGTAGGATTTGCCAGTGGATTAAATGTGGGATATGGAAAAAACAGAGGAATAAAGGATGACTCCCAGATTTGGGGCCTGAGCTACTGCAGGGATAATGAGCTTGGCAAGTGGAACATATGACTCGTATTTAGTAGGAACATTTGGAAAAACAGTTTCGGCTATATTAAGTTTGAGATGCCTATTTGATATCCAAATAGAGACATTGATCAAGTATACATGTGGAGTACAGAAGGGATGTGAGGATAGAGATGTGCCTTGGAAGTCATCAGCGGACAGATAATATTTAAGGTCATGAGGCTGTATGATATCACCAAGGGAATGAGTATAGATAAAGATGAGAAAAGGTACAAGGGATGAGTCCAAAGGTGCACTGGTGTCTTATCAGCAGTATTTTCTACAGTTGATTATTCCCTTTTTTAAAAAACGTTTTCTTCTTTTGGTTTCCAGACACCACACTGTCTCAATTTTTTTTTTCTGATAAGTCAAGTTAAATGAGGGCTGAGAACAGAGCACTGAAATTAGCAACATGGAGGTTACTGGTAATCTGCACAAGAAGTATTCTCTTGTTATTATTTTTCTGCTTCTTCTCCCATTAGACGTACACCTGGGTCCATGGAAAACAGTCGTTAACTAGGAATAGAGGGCACTTCCTCAACTTAATAAAGACTATCTACCAAAAAACCTACAGCTAACATCATGGTGAATGGTGAGAAATTTGAAGTTTTCCTACTAAAGTCAGCAATAAGGCAACGGTGTCCCTCTCACCACTGCTTTTCAACATTATACTGGAAGTTGTAACTAATGCAATAAGACCAAAAAAAAGAAATAAAAGGTATGGAGATTGGGAAGAAAAGAGGTAGTGAAAAAGACCTGAGATGCATAGCTCCAGTCAAAAGCATACATCCCCTTCCAAGTAGAATCCAGTGTCCAGTTAAGTACAAGTTTCCCCAAGCACAGCACAGGTAAGATGAACTACGTCACTCTGGGTCCTGAAACATCTGCAATATTGATAACAATATCCAGTTGCTTAGAACTTTTCATTTTCTATCTTGATGCTTATTGCTTTGTGTCTCTCTAGCCTAATCTAAGTTTCACCAATAATTTAAGGAGCCTGCCTAGACTGGGCCATAAATGAGCCCTATATATATCTGGCGGGACTCACACTCATATGGATAACTTTCCACACAGATATATGGTCAAATTATTGGCATGCTTTGGCCTCAAATTATGCCACAGAAGTGTTGACTGGTGGAAGTCCTCAAGGTTAAGGATAGAGACTGTCCACCATAAGGATAGAGACTGTCTTTTTTATACCTGTATCCTCAGTACCAAGCACACTGACTGGCACAGTGTAGGCATCTGAGAATTGAATGAGTGAGAGAGTGAATAAATGAATGAATTTTCTTTGAGTGACTCAAATTAGACATGTGTCTACACTAACCCAAATGAACTTGACTAAAGATTGAATTCATATGTAAACAGCCAAACCAGATCATGGAAGATAGATAAGAAGGTTTTTGGACTAATTAATCCATCTACAGAGATGCAATAAACTGTATTCTCGCTATATCATTTCTTACTGGGAGCTCTGTAGATCCTGTCTCTCCTCTAAACACCCCCATCTCTTTAAGGGGGTATGTCTATATAGATGTATCCCGTGTGCGCCGCTTGCTTAAGCTGTCAGCATTCTAACTTTCTGGTGGTTAGCCACACTTGCATTGAAAAAGTCTATTGGATTTATGACCAAAGCAAATTAATGTCCCCATAATGGGAATTGTGGTGGACTTGTGGGAAAAAATAGGGCCATAATATTTATGTGTCTATGCATTTTTAATGTTTATAGTTTGATGTTATAGCCCTGATCCTAAGGAGAATAGGTGTGTCTGAGATTAGCTCATTATTAAGGAGGTTATAGGCATGAAGAGTTTCTGCTAACTACCCAAGCTCATAAATGCCTCCAAATGGCTTTTTCCATTTTTATGAGGCCAATCCTCAGATGCCCACACACATAAAAGGGGTTAGAGGGTTCCACTAGCCTCAGAGGGACTCCCGGCTCCAGCTCACCCTACTCTGCAATTGCTGCTTTACTCTCGCCCAGGAAGCCATCATGTCTTGCCGCTCCTACCGAGTCAGCTCTGATCGCCACGTGGGCAGCTCTTGCTCAGTAATGGCCCGCCAGAACCTGAACTGCTTCCGGGCCAGCTCTGTCCCCTGCAGGAGTGGGCCCAGCTTCCGGGGCCTTGGTGGCTTTGGTAGTCGGAGCGTCATCACCTATGGGTCGTGCTCACCCCGGATAGGAGCTGTAGGCCCTCGTCCCATCCGCTGTGGAGTTGGCTTTGGTGCTGGCAGTGGGATGTCCTTTGGCTATGGTGATGGGAGTGGTGCTGGTCTAGGGCTTGGGGCTGGCAGTGGTATTGGCTACTGCTTCAGTGGCCCTTGCTTTGGCTACAGAGTTGGAGGAGTTGGAGCCCCAGCAGCCCCATCTATCACAGCAGTGACTGTTAACCAGAGCCTGCTGACCCCCCTCAACCTGGAAATTGACCCCAATGCCCAGAAGGTAAAGAAGGACGAGAAGGAGCAAATCAAGACCCTCAACAACAAATTTGCCTCCTTCATTGACAAGGTACCTATGATAGCTCAATTTCTGGGTCTGGGATGATGAGAGCCAAAATGTATTGGGGTGTTCTTTCCCTTAAGAAGAAATGACCCAGGCCTAGAGCATCGACCTGGACCCCCAGATCCTTCAGGTGTCAACCAAAGGCATTGAGGTATGATTTTGGGGTCACTGTGCTGCAGAGCAAGGACAAGCCTAAGGAGCACTGCATTGTGGGATAGATTAACATGGTGGTTGTGTGTTCTGGAGGAAAGAGGACATCCAGCCAAATCTGAACAAATAAAGAACTACTACCTAGGCACTTAGAAATATCTCCTAAATGGGCTAGAAACATTAGGACTTAGGCTAGGTGTTGGCTGGTATGGGTCTAAAAGGTTTTGTCCTTTGAGATCTTCATGCTCTCTTTGAAGTTTTCATAGTTTTTGAGGCTGAGTGGCCACATCTGTTCAGGCTTAGGAATGTGGAGAATGGAGTTGAGTAATTTTTGTACAAACCAAGCAAAGAATTCATGTCCCCCACGTGGGGTATCCAGATTCAGCCTAGTTGCCTAGATTGAGGGAAGTAGTTGGGAACCACCATGGATAGTCACTGATCTTTAGGCTGATGAGAGGAATAGTGTTGTGGAACCGACATCCCATGTTGCAAGGATGGCATGGATGCTCTGATTGTCTCTGAGATAGGAAACTAACTTCTGTGAGCTTCAGTTTCCTCATC
Organism: Hipposideros armiger; assembly: GCF_001890085.2. Taxonomy (NCBI): domain Eukaryota; kingdom Metazoa; phylum Chordata; class Mammalia; order Chiroptera; family Hipposideridae; genus Hipposideros; species Hipposideros armiger. Next base: position 1,221,842 of record NW_017731919.1, on the reverse strand, counting down.
TAAAATGAGGGTTTGGAGCAAATAATCTCTAAGTTCTTCCACAGCTCTACAGGTCTCAGCTGACAGAATATCTAGGATGATGGGTATGACCTATAACCTGAGAATTCCCACCTCCTAATGCCATATCCCACCCCAAATGTATTTTACTCTGCTCTTCATTTCCTACCAGGGATGGCTGACATCAGTGTTTAGATATAGACAAACTCCAGCTCAAGCAGAGTCGATCTTTCCAACTTCCTGGTGAACCAGCTTACACATTTCTGAGGGTAGAAGGAGAAATGGCATTGAAGTGCTTTGGTTCAAAAGCCTCTGTTTGTAGCTAAACCTGACTGAGCATGAGGAGGAGATCGCAGACCTGCTCTTCCAGGTTCTACTAAATTAGAGGAGGAATGAAAGTCAACAGAGGAGAGAATGATGTCACCACAGGATTGAAAGTCATCTCTGGCCATCTGAAGAACAGGTCGACATATAGGTGACTCTATCAAGCACTTCAATTGCCCTTTCTGTGCCCCTGTGGATTTAGGTGCGGTTCCTGGAACAGCAGAATAAGCTTCTAGAGACCAAGTGGAACTTCCTTCAAGAGCAGAAATGTGTCAGGAGCAACCTGGAGCCCCTCTTCGAGAACTACCTTACCAACCTGCGGAGACAGCTGGATATAGCAAACGGCGACCGGGCCCGGCTTGAGGCTGAGAGGAACCACATGCAGGATGTCCTTGAGGGTTTCAAGAAGAAGTGAGTGGCATATGGACTGCACTGACCAAGGATGGGCATGGGCAGGTCCCCAAAGCAGCAGCCAAGCTCAGATGACAGCAGCTGGAAGGACCAGGGTTGAATATTGGTTTCAAAACCCAGCCTGGAGACAGAGGTGGGGGGGGGGCAGTGATAAGTAAGGGAGAAGGAGGTCCTCATGGGTCCTGAGGAAAAGGGAAACTTGGAATTGGGGATTTTTTTCCCGAGTCCTGCCTGTGGGAATGGGTGGCTTAGCCCCAGAGAAAGGAGCCCTCTGGTTTTCAGAACAGTGCCCAGGTTCAGCAACAAGTTGAGTCCTACTTCCTCTATGGTCAAGTGCAATGGCCCTAAACCTTTTCCAGCAGAGAAGCATGGGCCAGATTTTCAGACCTACAACCAATTTGAGAAAGTAAAAGGGATTTGGAGAAACTAAGAGACACTGGCTCATATAAAATCTTAAAGAAGAAATAGAATGTCTGAGAATATGTAGGTGGCAAGAGGGAACCATGCTCCTGGATGGAGCAGCGAGCTCTTAAGAGGCTCACTGGAAGTTGCAAGTCATTGGTTCTCAGTTCAGAATGAGAACTCACCCTCTTAATTCTTATCATCCAGGTATGAAGAGGAGGTGGGACTCCGGGCCAACGCTGAGAATGAATTTGTGGCTCTGAAGAAGGTAAGGGAGAGCAACAGGTCCAGGGAAAATTTCTCCTCCAGAGAGGCAGATGTTCTTGAGACACGCCCCCCGCCCCCCTGCCCCGGGAAACTGCCCAGGCAGCCCTGTAGAGTCTGGAACCACACACACAGAGCAGAATCCCTAAGGTCACAACAGGTTCCCTTCGAAGTTCTGACTTGACCTCAGATTATTTAGGATTGGTTAGATTATTTAGATGACCTTTTAAGAGTCTTGGATTATCCGGAGTCTGCTTGCCTCTAAATAAGCATCCGGAAAGATCCAGCAGCAACCCAGGGGGAGTTTTTATGTTGCAGTAGGAAGAAGAAGAATAGTCACTAAGCTACATGTCCCCCCAGTGACTTTACCACCCATCCCAAAGCCTGGCCTGACCTGTGGGGAATGGTCTGACCTTCCCACCCATCTCCAGACTCTGCCAAGGTGGGGAGCTTAAACTGCACAAGTAATGAGCAACATGTTCTTCTCTCTTTTATGCAGGATGTGGATGCAGCTTTCTTAAATAAATCTGATCTAATGGCCAACGTGGATACCCTAGCTCAGGAAATTGACTTTATGAAAACCTTATACATGGCGGTAAGGGCTCATCCCCTATAAGCCATACGAGATCAGCACTTGACCTGGACCCCCTGGGGGTTCATCTTGACTGGCATATTTTCTAACATTTTATGTTCTACGTCTTCCCACTCATGTCTATATCCTCTATATGTTGATGTATCTACAAGTGGAGAAGGTAAGGTAAGCAGGCTTCTCATCAGCCTGACTCGGATCTATGAATAAACTCCGTGGATCTATGATCCAACCCCTTGTTGGGCAATCCAAAGATTGGGTTCTAGGAATGTCACTTCCTACATATTGAATAGAAGACTCTGGAAAACTGATTTGCTAGGGGATGTAAGAAAAATTGTGTTTAACCTAACTAGCCAAATGAACTAGCTCTCTTTTGCTTCATAAGTGGTCTGTCTAGTTTGGTATAGACCCAGCCAGAGCTGAATGTTGAGCTCTAAGTGGAAATGCTAAAGAAAGCTCCCTCTGGAGGCTTCACCTTGCAGACTAGTTTCAAGCTCCCCAGTTCTATATATTAAGAACATGGAATATAGAAATTCCTAGACCACCACGTTCTAAAATACAGTCAGTTCTCAATGATCCATGAAAAGCACAGCTACTTTGTGGATAATCCAAAGAAAAGTTGAAGCCCTAGAGTGGCCCTCACTCCTCTCCACCAAGTTTCTACACCCCTATGGTTTTAATATTCACCTAAGCAAGCTAGGGTGTTAAAGGGATGTGCCCAAGTATATAACAAGGGTTTAAAGTCAAACTGAAATGGTTCTTGATCACGTCGTTTTCTTTGCCCTTGGTTTGGATGGCCTGCTCCATTGCTTTGTTATGAACAAATGAGCAATGCTGCCTGCTCCTGACACCACTTCCTGGGGTCCCTGTGGCAGGGTCCCAGCCACCGATGGAACTCTGAACCCATCTTTCTTGCTAATTCTCCAACACAGGAAATTCAGTTACTGCAGTCGCACATCTCAGAGACATCAGTCATCGTGAAAATGGACAACAGCCGGGACCTGGACTTGGATGGGATCATCTGTGAAATTAAGTCCCAGTATGAAGAGGTTGCCAGGCGTAGTCGGGCTGATGCTGAGGCCTGGTACCAGACCAAGGTAGGCAGGAGTGGCCTGGGGAAGTGGTGTAGGCAGCCCTGGGGTGAGATTTATGTACAGTGAAGTGGATCCAGTGGAGATCCGAGGTCCTCAACGCATATGGGGCTATGGTCTCGGCCCAACCTTTGAGCCCTTGGAACATGCTTCTGTCCCACCAGTATGAGGAGATGAGGGTGACAGCTGGCCAACACTGTGACAACCTGCGCAACACACGGAATGAGATCAACGAGCTGACCCGCCTGATCCAGAGGCTGAAGGCGGAGATTGAGCACGCCAAGGCTCAGGTGGGCAAAGGAAAGGAGAGAAATCCCCAAGGGGAGGAGAGGCAGGGCCCCGAGCTTTGGGGAGGCCCAAGTCTGATGGCGTGGGGGAGGCCACCAGGACCCAGAAACAGGAGAATGGAGAGATTAGTCCAGGAAGATTTCCTGGAGGAGGAAAATGTGGAAGGGAAAGAGAGTCTCATATAGAAGAAAAGGCTTGAGACCAACTTGGAGGGGCAGACAGAAAGAATAGCTTTATTCTCTGGACCCCGTGGCTCTTGAAGCAGCAAAAATCAGGAAGTGTAAAATTAGTGGGAATGGAAACTGAAGAAAAACAATGCTCCACCCACTGGTAACATCTAACTACAGGATCAGAGTCCCTAGGAAAGCAGCCACCTTGGGCTCCATCCCTGGTTTGGCACCAGGCTGTGTCCCCACCAACAAGGGGCAGTGTTTCAAGCCCCACCTAGGGATCCCCTAGTCCCTGCCAAAGCCCACCTGCAAACTGCCCTCCCTGCAGCGGGCCAAGCTGGAGGCCGCGGTGGCCGAGGCGGAGCAGCAGGGTGAGGCAACCCTCAATGACGCCAAATGCAAGCTGGCAGATTTGGAGGGCGCCTTGCAGCAGGCCAAGCAGGACATGGCCCGGCAGCTGCGTGAGTACCAGGAGCTCATGAACGTCAAGCTGGGCCTGGACATTGAGATCGCCACCTACAGGCGCCTGCTGGAGGGCGAGGAAATCCGGTGAGTGCTCTCAGTGCACCAAGAGGGAATGGGCCAGGCTTAGGCATCTGGACTAAGTAGAGGGAGGGGACCAGGTGAAGAACTGCTAAAATAAGCAATCTCTAGAAATAACAAGTACTTTTCTGCAGGCATTAGTCAGGTTGCCCCTGGCAGGGGATTAGAAGATGGCTCTAAATCTGTGCTGCCTTAATGCAAGTTTGTAGACAGGCTGCACCAGAATCACAGGGAGTTTTGCTCGATTGGTTAGCTTGTTAAAAATAATAATAATAGGCCGGCCGAGTGGCTCAGTTGGTTAAGAGTTCGCTCAAGAGTGTGAGCTCTGAGCAACAGGGCCGCCGGTTCCATTCACGGCCCGAGCTGAGTTGCTGCTGAGCTGCCAACAGGTGGCAGGATGGCTCAGCTAAAAAAAATAAATAAATAAAATAATAATAATAATAATAATAATTATTATTATTATTATAATAAACACATTTCCTCAAATAGTTTGATTCAGTAATTTTGAGGTGAGGTCTAGGGACATAGAGTTGCTCAAAGCTCTCTGGATCCTTGTATGGACAAAGGTGAGAACCACTGGCCCACTCAGCTAGGAAAGCCCCTCTGATTGCAAGCTGGCTTTCGGGAAACAACACTATTTGTGAACTGACTTAGTTCTTTCTATCTCCAGGTTCTGCGAAGGTGTTGGACCAGTAAACATATGTAAGAAACTTAAATCTTTTCACACTTCTCTCTTGTGGCCCTTCAAATTTTTTTTTAAACCCAGGCTTACATTGGGGTTAGGGGTCCCTGGCTGGGCTGGCTAGGACAGTCAGGGGAGCAGGTACCAGCTGGCCCCTGGACTCAGGGGAGCAGAGGTCTGAGATCTCCTCAGAGCCTGCCTTCCCCAAAGTAAGCAAGAGCCAAGGTTTGCAGGTCCTCCTAGATGGGAGAGAGTTCTAGAAGGGAGTCAGCCTTTATGCTTTGAGTGGCCTTGTCCTTCAAGGGCAAAGGCCAGGGAAGGAATGGAAGGGCCTGTGCCATGGGGTTCCCTCCCCATGATGTGGGATGGGTCAGGCTGAAGGGGAGCCCCCTGCTGCCGCTGCCAGACAAAGTATTGGTCATGTCCAAAGCATGCAGGGCACCATGCTGGGCACTGCAGGGTGGGAGCACAAAGAAGGTGAGCCCAGCCCTTGCTCTCTAGAACTATAATCTTTTGAGGAAGATGAGTCCTATTCGCTGTCAGCTTAATCCTCAAAAGAACCCTGCAGGGAGGAACAGGCACTGGCATCCCTCCTTTGCGCACTCGGAAAATACACGATTTTCCAGAAGTCACATAGTCAGTAGTATAGCCAGAATTCAAACCTGGATTTCTGACTCCAAAAGAACAAATATACATCGATGTGTGGTGGAACTGAGCGCCAAACTGGGTGAGTCAGACAGAGCTCCAAGTGCTCGGATGGCAGTGCCTGCCTAGAGGGGGTGGCAGCAACAAAAAGCTTTCTGCAGGAGGTCAGGCTTGAGTGGAGGTCACAGATGGCAGGAAGGATTCTGGTAAGAGGAAAGGCAAGAAGGAGAGGGCCTGTACACAGCGGGGCTGGTCTAGGTAAGCTTTAGTTGGATTAGGGTCCTGGACCATGGGGGGGGGTGCCCAGTGGAGACCAGACGACTACAGCAGGGCCATCAGTGACATGGGACTCTTGTTGGAGAGGCAGTGTTGGGACCACCAAGGGGCAGGATATAATTGGAAGAGAGAAGCCCTGTAGCTTTATTGAGGTTATTACTCCAGCTGTCTGGATAATGCAGCTTACTACCCCTTCAACACAACCCAGCCCGATTTTGGCCATATATATAATGTATATATTATATTATATATATGTATATGATGTGTGTGTGTGTGTGTGTGTGTGTGTTTGTTTAGTGGAGTCACAGTCTTTGAGTCACCCAAACAAGAGAAAGGAAAGTGGGTACTGACTATATAGACAATAGGAGCCATTTCAACCTAGGCCACTTCCCTGATGCCACCAGCCCTGTCTTCCCACCCTGCAGTGGGGAGCATGGCAGCATTGCTGATGGTTTCTTTCTGCCACAGCCGTGAGCAGCTCCCGGGGCGGCATGGTATGTGGACCTGAGCCCCTGCTCGCCAGCTCCACCCTCTCCCGTGGTGGAGTCACCTTCTCTGGCAGCAGCAAGCGTTCTGGCAGCACCTGCGGCTCCAACCTGGGCAATTCCCGGATCGTCGTGGGCAGCGGGGACCTGCTGAGTGGGGGTTCCCGGGGAGGCTCGATGCTTGTGGGCGAGGCCTGCTCCCCCAGCATCCCCTGCCCGCTTCCAACCGATGGGGGCTTCAGCAGTTGCAGCGGCGGCCGCAGCAACCGCAGTTCCAGCGTCCGCTTCGTGTCCACCACTACCTCCCGGAGGACCAAGTATTGAGAGCCGAGCACCAGCCAACCACTACCCCAGGAAGAACCATCTCAGTGTCTCTTGCTTGTGACCCCAAGGTGGACACCTGGACTTTGGACTGGCTACCCCTCCTGCCATGAAGTGACACAGTTCTCCCAGGGGCTGCTCTGCCTGGCCTGTGTCCTTGGGGGACTTTTTCACCACCTAGAGGCTCCATCCATAGCCCCAGCCAGATTGGCCTCTCCTTGACTCCCAAGTTCCTTCCTTTGAATCACTCCTCGCCATCAGCTGAACAAGCAATGCAGATTCAATAGAATTATAAAAATCAGTGCATAGGAGAAAAGGAACAGCCCAAAACCAAAAAAGAATGTCCGGGCACCATCACCATCCTCATTTGGGATTAATTTGGAGAATGGAATGACTGTCCACACTGCAGGTGTCCTTAGCCCATCATCCTTTGCTTCCTTCCTCTTCTTTCCCATGGAAGGAGAAGGTTCTTTTCTTCTTTTCCTGACCCAGAAGGATTCACAGTCCTTGGTGGCCCAGAAGATCCCTTAGTACCCCAAGATGGTTCTTCCCCGAGGAGCTTTATGTCCTGGCTGCTTCTCTTCCTGGGTTGTTGGTTTAACTCCAACGTGTGAGTTCATGAGGTGGGTTGGGTGCTCATGGAGAGGTAGGCTTTGCAAACTCACACCCCTGTTGGTGGGGTGAGGGAGGCCCAGCCCTGTCTGCTGCGGGAGGGTCTATGCCTGCAAGCTCCAGGGAGGCTTGGGGTGGGGTGGGGTCCCTGTTTGTATTGCTCTTTGTGTTCCTGGGTTTTCAATAAACTTGCCAAGCTAACATCATTAGGACTCTGGCCTCTCTTTCTGCATCAGTCTGGAGATGGGGGAGACTGCCTTCTAGACTCCACCAGCACCCCCAACCCTGAGGACTTGCCAAGGGCAGAGGCTGGTGTCCTGGGTACAGGGGAGGCTCTGAGGAAAGAGGGTTCAGGCTCTTCCCTGAAGGGACTCACAGCTCAGCAAGGGAGGGAAGACACGTAGCAAAGTATCTGCAAACAAGTGCCAAGCAGCCCACTTCTCTCCAATCATTGTCCTGCACACCATAGGTACTCTTCTCTTGAGCAAGGCCAACACTCCTATCTGCTCCGCAGGCCCCACCCCACACCCAGTTCCTCTGATATCATCGCAGGGCGCCTTCTGATCTTTCTGTCCTCACTCTTGTCCTCATCCAACTCATTCACAATGATGCTGCTATAGAGACCTGTCTCACATAGAAAACTGATCATGCTTACAGCCCTCAGTGGCTCCCCATTGCCTTCCAAGAGTAGCTCAAACTCTTTAGCATGTCTTATAAACCCTGAGTGATCTGCTCATACACCCCACGTATCCCACTTTTGGCCTCTCATCCTTTATTCTTTCATTAAAGAAACATTTGATAAGTGCTTACTACGTGGCAGGCCTGATGCTGGGGAAATAGCAGTGAACAAGACTTGGCCCTTTGTCCTCACAGAGCTTACAGTCCTGCCTGAGAGATGGACAGGCAAACAAGCAATTGTGACTCAGTGTGCTAAGTGCTATATTAAGAGTAGAATCAATGCTACAGTGCACAAAGGAGAGGCCCAACTCAGACTTGGAACATCATTAAAAGCTTCCTGGAGGATGTGGTGTCCCAGCAGGGATGTGAAGAATAATGAATTAGCTACACTAAAAGGGAGGAAGTGTTCTAAGCAGGGGCAATAGCATGTGCAAAAACCAAGAGGTTGGAGGGAGCATGCCCAGTTTCAGGATCTGCCTGGGGTTGAGTATGACACTAGCATAGAGTGCAGAAGTAGTGCAGGTCAGCACCCTCGCCAGAGCCCCAGTAGAGCACATATCTCACAGCAGGGACTGTGTGCCACTCTGCCTCACCTTGAGAGTCCTCTTTAGAGAGCAGGAAGCACACCTTCCACCTTTATATATGCTGCCTTGCCCAGATCTCAGCCAGCAACTTGAGCACTTACAGGTTGCTCTGCTCACAGCCTAAGGCCTGCCTGAAGCTGAACTCACCAGGCACCTATCCTCCTGCCTCCAGGAGCTCCTGAATTCTCACCTCATGACCCATGTGGAAAGTCACACACACCCCTCAGGTGACAGCAACATCAAGGCTGTCCCCCTGCGGCCTTGGTGCCTCTCCTCAGCGAGACCCACAGTGACCCTGTGGCAGTTATCAATTTATTGCCTCAGCTCCAAATTCACCCTTATTGCCTGCTCTGTGTAAATGGATCTGATCAGTTTAAACATTTTCTTTTGCCAGCTGGCACAAAGTTAAGCCTAGTCAGTAGTCATTTCCATAGACATCGGAGAGACGTTAGGGAGTAGAGGACTTTGCTTCCATTGTGCTCTCTCGGCAGTTTCTCCAGGGCAGATTCCTGCAGTGCAGATGGCTTCTATACTGTCAGACCCTGCCGTGCACAGCAGCAGTGGCATCCAACAGCCAGGAGCTTCCCCTAGCAACTCTCTTGGGCAATTTCATAGCAAAGTGCCATCAGCAAGACACCTCCTTATGAAAAGTTTTCCCCAGCACCCTACAGCATGGATTTCTTGGAAGTTCTAGATGGAAGGTTTCCGACAAGTTCTATTGGTGTGGCACCAGAGGAACTCTCTGGAACCCAGTGAGCAATGGTTGTACCCTCTCCAGTGAGGTCTGGGTCTCAGCGATGGCTTTTCCTTGGGGTTTCTATCATAGCCCGTAGGGGTAGTGGCTGTTCCTTACATCTGTCATTTCTATACTCTTTCAAGTTCTTTTTACTTCTTACTAGCCAATTCCTCATGACTCCAATATTGTCTATATTAAACTGGCCCTGTTTAGTTACTGTGTGGTACTGTCCATGATTGGACCCTGACTGATGCATGCCACCTGGATGGCATTGCTTCCAACCTCAGGCCAGAGGACAAGCCTGGGACTCCTCAGGCTCCAGCCATCAGGCGTCTTCTCTTCTCTCTCTATCCCACCCCATAGGTGAGACACTCAGTCTTGTGGTTTTAAATGCCATCAATATGCCAGTGACTCCTGAGTTTATATCTCCAGCCCAGACCTTCCATTAACCACAGGCTGGTATATACGGATTGCTCACTGACATCTCCACTTGTGTATCTAATTGGCATCTCACAGGAAACAGGTCCAAAAACAAACTCTTCTTCCTTCCTCCCCCTCCCTGCTGCTCTTTCCATGTTAATGGTAATTGTACTCAGTTGCTTAAGCAAACAAAACAAAACAAAACAAAACAAAAAAACATCTTGGAATCACCTTTAACCCCTCTATTTCTCTCACATCCTCATATTTAATCCATCAGCAAATCTTGTCAGCTTACCCTTCAAATAATATCCAAAATCCAATTCCTTCTCACCACCTCCATGACCACCACTGAGGCCCAAGCTGCCGTTACCCTTGCCTGGACTACTGCAGGACTCTCTGCTTCTCTTCTCTCCTCCTTCAGTCTGTTCTTTAAAACAAACAAACAAACAAACAAACAAACAAACAGCCAAGTGATTCTGTTAAAACTAAATTGACCTAAAGTTTCATCCATGATGAAGTAAGCCTATTATAGCCCGTCTTTCCCACTGATTACAACTAAATACTCTGGATAAAATAAAAAACAAAAAAATTTGGAGGACTCTGAAAAGTAAACGAAAGCAGGTAGATCATGGAAGGAAGACAAAGTTTAAAGTGACTCATGTCTTTTTTGCCCTCTGCTCACATGGTTTTGAGCTGAGGGTGGGCCCCAGTTGTGGGGTTGTGAACCATCAGCATGACCAGCTAAAACTCCAATAGAAAGCCCATGTTTCTCACCAGGGGAAGCAAGAAAAGGGGACCCTGTGGGTTGGGAAATATGAAAGGGGAGTCCTCATGTTTTTGTCTAGTGGCTTTGCCCTGAGAGCAGATCCTGTCATGAAGCTGTGCAGCAGCAATGACATGGGCAGCAAAACTCCAAGAGAAACCTGATCTTTCTGGCTGGCGGAAGCAAAAAGAAGACTCCTATAAATGGGGAAGAGAGGTGAGGAGAAGGGGATGCATTTGTGTGTAAATCCACACAAATCCTGGTCTCTCCCTTGAGCTGCACATGCATGTGAGACCCAAAGCGGTAGACCCAAGGCTTTGAGAACTGAGATATGATTAACACCACTGGCCAAGTTTCAGACAAACCCTTAAGTGTCATATACACAGGACGGGTACAAAGCAGGAACCACTGCCCACAGAAGTAGAGACAGAACTTGCAGTCTGAACCTAACTAGGCTGATTCTCTACTAAAAAAAAAAAAAAAAAAATGCAGCTGAAAATTCTCCAGGGGATTTTAGCGGGACCAAGAGTCTAAACATCATAATATTTAAAATGTCTGAGATACTATCTAAAATTATTTTGATATTTAAGGAACCAGGAAAATGCGATCAATTCTCAAAAGGAAAGAAAATCAATGAATGCCATTCCCAAGATGATACAAATGTTAGAATTATCACACAAAAACTTGAAAGCACTATTAAAAACTATGTTCCATGAGATAAAGGTAAACACATTTGAAGTGAATGCAAGGTAGGAGTTCTTAGCAAAAAGTTGAAACTATAAAAACAGAAGCAAATGGAAATTTTAGAACTGAAAAATACTACATTTGAAATTAAAAACTCATTAGTAGGCTCCATAGCAGAAAGGAGAGCACAAAAGAAAGAGTCAATAACTTGAAGATAAATTAATAGAAATTATCCAATCTGAAGAATAAAGATAAAAGGAGATTGGGAGAAAAAATCTTTAAGCTACAGAAAAATGACATGTTATGTAGGGAGCCGGAGGTCTGCAGTAAAGGTTAAGCCTGAGAGCTGGAGGTCTGCAGTAAGGGTTAAGCCTGAAAGCTGGCAGGCTGACAGGCTCTCAGGCCCGGGTGAGCAGTGTGGGAAGGTTGGCTGCTGAGGAGAAAACAGCCAACGGCCTTGACAGCTACAGAGTGGACGGCCATCCTGTTAACAGTTTCTGCTCCTCCCTATACCACACCCCGATTTTCCCCTACCTTCCTGTAGGGGATCTCCTTATGGCTGCCTTCAATCCATGCTCAGGTCCCTGTTCCGGGCACCACTTTTATGCCACCCGCGCACCAACCAAGCGTTCCTGACTCGTCAGCCAGGAACCCACTGAAAGGGTACCTGAGAGGACTGGGTGGGAGACTGGAAAAGAAAGAGACTAGAGATGAAAGCTGGGGGCAGGAGGTCCACCCAATGCTGATGGCAGAGAGTGGCCTCGTTTATTATTTGTATACAGCTTTTATAGCAAAAGTAACTTTTCTAGGTTAGGGAATTTTGGGGACTTTGAGGGAGTAGCCCCCTCCTCTCAGGGAACAAATTCCTTGGAAGCAGTCTTTCCGAAGTGAGACAGAACAAAGTATAGCAAGCAGAAACTGTTAACAGGATGGCCTTCCACTCTGTAGCTTTCAAGGCCGTTGGCTGTTTTCTCCTCAGGGCCAACCTTCCCACGCTGCTCACCCGGGCCTGAAAGCCTGTCAGCCTGCCAGCTCTCAGGCTTAACCCTTACTGCAGACCTCCGGCTCCCTACAATGTTACACATAGGAGAACAACAAATCAAAGTACTACGGATTTCTCATCAGGAAGCATGAAAGACAAAAGAAAGTGGAATATTTTTCAGTGCTGTCACCCCAGAATTCTATATCTGGCAAAAATATCCTTCAGAAGTGAAAGCAAAAACAAACAAACAAACAAATAAACCAATAAATAAATACATTTTTTAAAAAGACATTCTCAGATGAAGGAAAACTAAGAGAATTTGTCACCTGCAGACCTCCCCTAAAAGGAAGGCAAAAGCTCTTCAGGGAAATGACAGTTCGAGGAAACAATAAACCCCTTGCCTTATCTGTAAAATGGGAAGATATTTCTTACTTCGAAGAGGTGTGAAGCTTACACTCAGCGGCATGACTAAAGCGCTTAGCACATAGCCTTGATTGCTATTGTTTTGGTGGTCATGGTGATGGTGGTTCTAGTTTTATTACTAATGGAGAATACGTGTGTTCAGCAGCTCAGCCACTCCAGCACCCAACACAGGTGGGTGACGTGTCAGCGTTTGCCGGAGCTCTGAATCGCAGGCACGCGGCTAGCTCCCTAGCCTTTCCTGTTCCTGCAATCAGGACTTTACCTCTGCCCTGCCAGCCGTGGGGGTTTGCTGCCCTCTGCTGGCCGCAAAACTTCTTAGGCGCCACTGCACAAGAGATTTTCAAGGTAGTATTTCGGCAGTATGACATTGATGGGGAAGACAGGAGCTTAGAGTTTTTTAAAACAATCTTTTTACTCCAAAAGTGTGTTTAGAATACAAACATTACAACAATGAGTAGCAACTTTAAAAAAGAAATCCATCCTCATTCTCAGCAGCTCAACACAGCACTGTTTTCACCATTCTGTGTTTCTGTGTGTCTTTATTCCCACAGGTGCTCAGAAAACCACAGCCTCCGAGCAGGACAAAGCCATGGAGGGCTCTGAGTCCCATGGTTTTCACTCAGTGTGCTCCTTGGGTCTCAAGGGTCAGCGCTTCTCACAAAGTGGCATTTTCTGCCAGACACCAAATATCTAAAGTATCCAAGGTGTCTATTCATTTATACATTTATACATTCAATCAGTCAACAGCTATTTACTGAGCACTTGCTGTATTCCCAACATTGTTCGAATGTGCTTGGGAAACATCAATGAACAAAACAGACAAAACCCCTGCTCCCATGGAGTTTATTTTGGGCCGAGAGGAAAGATTGACAATAATCAATAAATAGAATAAATCAATTATAGAGTGTGTTAGGTGTTAAGTGCTACGGAATAAAGAAAAAGTTCAGGGCAAGATAAACCTGATGGAGAATGCCTGGGAAGGGGAGGACAGGTTGCCATTTTTAAAATAAGGGTTAGGACACCTCTGAGAGGCGATATTTGAGCAAAGGCCCGCAAGTGGCAGTGGAGCAAGCCATGTGGCAGAGGGAAGAGCTTTCTGGACAGCAGGGACAGCCAGTGCCAAGGCCCTGAGTCAGGTGTGTGCCAGGCGTGTCTGAGGAGCAGCCAGAGACTGGTGTGCTTTCCGAGAGCAAGGAGCTGAGGCGAGAGGGGTAACAACGGGGGCAGGCAGAGCAAGGCCTTGTTGGCCATCCTTAGGACCTTGTCTTTTACTCGGAGCAAAATGGGGAGTCATCAGGGTTAAGCAGAGGAGTGACACGATCCAACTAATGTTTTAAAGGATCAGTCTACTGTTTTGAGAATGGAGTGGAGGGGGCCAGGGCAAGCAGGGTGACTCGTGTGTCAATCTTATCTATTTTTATGAATATACATATATAGTCATGTGTCGCTTAACGATAGGGATTATGTTCTGAGAAATGCATCATTAGGTGAGTTCATCAGTGTGCAAATGTCCTAGAGTGCACGTACACAAACCTAGATGGTAGAGCCTACTGCACACCTAGGCTCTATGGTACAGCCTATACAGCATATTACTGTACTGAATACTGCAGGCAATTGTAACACAATGGTAAGTATTTGTGTATCTAAATATATCTAAATGTAGAAAAGGTACAGTAAAAATATGGTATAAAAGATAAAAATAGTACACCCATATAAGGCACTTACCATGGATGGAGCTCGCAGGACTAGAAGTTTCTCTTGGTGAGTCAGTGAGTGAACATGAAGGCCTAGGACGTGACTGTAGAATTTATAAACACTGCACACTTAGGCTACATTAAATCTATAAGAAAAAAATTTTTTTTTCTTTCTTCAATT
>NW_017731919.1:1143102-1206566 GCF_001890085.2 Hipposideros armiger | reverse complement strand
GACGTGCCTCAGGCTCTTGAGGAGATATCACTCTTTTCAGAAGTATGTCCATGATGGTTTGATTGGTTTGTTTCTTTTTTCCATCACAGATGTGCTTGTAATCAAATAATGCACCATGAACATTCCTCTCTACTAATGAAAACCTTTCGTGTTGGGGTCCATGTTTTCAAACTTTTAAGGAGCTTGTTGAAGTCTGCAAAAGTGTCTGCTAAAGTCTTCACTGTGAATATTTTTGCAAGCTCCTCTTTTTTTCTCCTGCAATTGCTTTTCTTCTTGTCTCTTCTTCAGCTAATGGTTCCTGTTCCAGTTCCAGCAACTCATTAGTCAATTCCTCAGGAACCGCTTCTAGGACCTCCTCAATGTCATCCTCATCCACTCAGGTTAAAGCTGTTTTCTAGCTCAACAAATGTTGATTTTTGCAGTCTTTGCACTATGGCATTATGGTAGTTACGATGTCACTTGGCAATAGGAATTTTTCAGCTTTATTAAAATTTTATGGGACCACCGTCCTATTTGTGGTCCATCATTGACTGAAATGTTGTTATGCAATGCATAAAGTAGTTCAGTACCCCAGAAGCAAGATCTCAAGGGAACTCCTTAGCCTGCCATGAGAGACGTTTGGGCAACCTGACTCCCACAGAAGCCCCGTGTATCTTTCCGGCACAGGGCCATAAGGGATCTGACTCCACATCAAGTAGCTGACAGCATCAGTTATCAGTTTTAGATAGCTGTTTTTCTCTTAAGATTTACGGAAATGGTTCTAGTGCTAAAAAGAAAAGAAGAAAAATTTCATAACCACTAATATGTCCATTCCTGACATTAGAGGCTCTGTATTTACTTAGCATCTGCTCTGACCCAGAGTAGCTATGGGAAACAGCAAAACCACCAGGGAAAGCTGCCTGCAGGAAGGTGTGTGGATAGCTTTAGGGAAGAGACTAGAGTTTCTTAGAGTTCCTGGTGGGAAAGTCCGGGAGAGGAAAGGTGGAGAGGCCAAGGGAGCAGCTCTTCCAACTAGATGAGGGGCCCAGCTTCCAGTGTGCTGGGGACGAGCCAGTGGTTCATTCAGTTCTTTCCTGTTGCTCTGACCTCATTCTTCTCACATAGGGTCTCTGAGTCCTGCCCAAGTATTATAAAAGTTAAAGAAAGAAAGTGTCACAGAAGAACCTTCAAGAGCTGTGTCGCAGCACCAGGAGGTGGTGTAGATTCGGATACATAATAAAAATGTGGAGGAGACCAGGAGAGATGATGGGTGACGCCAATGTGGATGAGCCGCGTGGGCAGCCACCAAGGCCTGCTCAGGACAGGCCTTGCCCATGGGGAGCCCATCAGGGTTGATTCTACAGAACAAGCCAGCCAGGAAGGATGGTGAAATGGTCCATGAGAGAGCCCAGGCAGATACAAATCCAGAACTGCAAGGGTTGATTGGGCAGGACGGGAAGGTATCTGTGCTCACTTATCTTTGGACAAATCCAGAAAGCATTTCTAGAAGCAGAGGGATTTTAAGCACTGTAGAGACAGCAAAAGGGAAGGGAGGTAGTAAGCCCCTAGGAAGAGCAAGCATGCCCCAACAAGCATCACAGCTTAGGTAACATGCAGTAGGATAAGCCATCCAAGGTGGGAGCAAGTGGGAGTGATAAGGGCTCTAGGGAAACACAGGAAATGGACTCCAGGAGTGGAGTGGATTCAGAGGGAGTTGGGGAAGTTGCCTGAGGCTCCAGGGTCAGGTAAATAGCCTCCCTTGCCCAATTAGCTCTTGAAGGCTTCCTGAAAGAGGTGACTTCTTGGGAGCATTTTATATTATGGGAAGGACATGGGTCCTTGAGTGGAAATTCCAAACAATGATGCGACCTTCAAAAGGTATGGGGGCAGGAGAGGACAGGACCAAGGGGTGATGGATGACAGCACTCAGAACAAGAGGGTGTGGAAGAGGATAATTGGAGTTCCCTGGGGAGCCCCGGAAAGAGCATTTTATGAGCTTTCTACTAAGACAGGGAGGAGGAAAGATCACCACTTCCTTTTGACTAGTTCATGAAGGCTTTCTGGAAAAGGTGGCTGGCCATTCTGGGACATTCCAGGCAAAGGTGTAACCAAGGAGAACGCTTAGGGTATGGAGATGGGTGTAGGGAACAAATAGAGCACAGGTGGGTGGTAAATGAAGAGAATGCCAGTGAAGAGAGGCCGGCTCCCACCCCAGCACTGGACAAGGATCTGGTCCCACTGAGCAGAGGTGGTAGATGATGGGCAGAAGTGGGCATGGGGCTATGTCTCTCCCTTGGGTAGAACCATATGGCAAAGGCCCAGATCCCATGGGTCCAGGGCAGCTGTGCCTGGCTGCCCTGGTCTGTGAGATTCTCACTTGCCCTGGATGACCTGGGAATAGCCCCATTGAGGATTTAGCCTCTCCTTCCAGCCCAGCCCCTCCAATCCAAAATGCTATTCAGACAGCTGTCCTGAGCAGCCATCACCAGCCCTGGGCTCAGCTGCCATCTGCAGTGATGTAAAATTCGCCCAGTGCCCATGAGCACATCTCTGTGTAAAATTGGGTCTGCTCTCACTACTGACACACCCACGCAGGTGCCCACGCCATTAATCTGGATAGTTCTACTGGTCCTGGATGGGCATCTTATTTGGGAAAGCAGTGGGGTTTCCCCAGGTAACATAAGTCTCCTGGCTCCCCTTCCCTATCTTCAGTACTTAAGCCCAATTGGGGGAGAAGGTTTAGCGGGGGGGGGGGAGGTATGGGGGAAGCAGCTGACACAGGAGCCACCCTATAGGAAAAAGATCCCACTCCCTCCTGCCCCAAGGAGAGAGGCAGAAATGGGTCTGCTTCCATACTCTTCAACAAGCTGAAAGAGAGCAGAGGCTCATAGGATACAAGAAGAGGGTGAGGTTTTATGGGTTCTTGAAGCTGGCTGAGCACAGGGCCCACCCGTCTTCCACCTCCCACACCTGGACCTCACCCTCCTCCTCATTTTCAAAGGGCTGAACCCCCCTTGGCCCACACATCAGCTCCAGGTCTACACAACCATCAGTCAGCAAGCTCACTGTCCAAGGCAACAGAATATATACCCCTGGACTCAAGCCAGCACAGCCCCCGATGAGAGCTGGGGGCTTGGAAACCATCCTTGTGCTCCTCAATATAGCTCTCTCTCTCTCTCTCTCTCTCTCTCTCTCTCTCTCTCTCCACCCCCAGACTCCACCCCAAAGTTTTATACTAGTGAAATCAGGTTAGAGAAAACATTAAAGGCAGCCTTGAAAGGGTAAAGAAGTCATAAATGTGCAGAGGAGGCGAAGATTGTGAGTGGGGCAAGGAACAAGTCCAGTCTCTGCTGGGTGAGGGATGCCGGGGGTGCGGGGGTGGGGTGTTTCTGATTGGAAACAGAAGTCCCTTTCCTTTATACAGAGTTTCCTGGTCCCCAAATCACACTCTTGTGTATTATCTACTTAATTCTCCCAACAACCCTGGAAGGTAAGAATGAATCTCACATTACAGTCAAGGAAAAAGAGGTTTGAGAAGGGGAAGACTTCCCCCAAACCACAAAAGTAAGGAAGGGCCAAAGCTGGCATTTAACCAGGCCCTTCGAAATTGGATCCATCCACCCAGGTTGTAAATTCCAACCGGCTTCCTTATGGGTAACTATGCTCTGAAGATCATCCGGGACCAGACGGTGAAGCTACCTGCTCTTCCTGCACCAGCTGCCCAAGGTCTCTCTGCCCTACTCAGGTGAACAGGTGTGGAACATGGAGATAGAAA
Organism: Hipposideros armiger; assembly: GCF_001890085.2. NCBI lineage: Eukaryota > Metazoa > Chordata > Mammalia > Chiroptera > Hipposideridae > Hipposideros > Hipposideros armiger. The sequence continues at coordinate 1,202,812 of NW_017731919.1, read as the reverse complement.
CCAATCAGCCTGATTCTGAATGAAGACCTGTGGTGGGCTCGGCCTTCACAGTCCAGAGAAAGCCCCAGCCTTGCCCTCCCTTGGGAAGTTCTCAATCTGTTGGGAGACAGCACGGCAGCCAGGTTTGAGACAGGTGGAGATGAGGGCAATCCCAGGATGGAAAATTGGTCATCTAAGGGAAGATTCGGGGATTGGTAGCCCAGAGGCAGTATCTGGTTCTCTGAGGCTCCCTAGAGGAGTTGTCACCTTCAGAGGAATTTCATCGGCTTTTCTTCCTGAAGCTCCTAATATCTCGGGTGGGAGGCTAGACTCCCTGGGGGCAGGGACCACATGCCCCATGTCTGTGCTCACTGAACATTGACATAATAGCAATCATTATCCTCATAAGTGTCCCCAAGACACACAGGGAAGCAGGGAAGTTAGAAGGAGCCAGGACCCCACAGCCCCCAGGAGTCAGGAATCACAGAGTCCTCGGATAAGAAAAGCACCTTCCCACCCAGTAGTCTCCAAATGTTCCTCTAAGGGTGACAGTTCTGGAGCTGATGAACAGGATGAGTACCTCTTCTGGCTTGGAAGAAAGAGAGGCTCACAGGGCCTGTTTCTTCTTAAAGAGCCAAGGGAAGGTGCCCAGAGCAAGTTCATAGCAGCCAGGTTATCCCAGGATAGGGTTCTCCTATCCTGTGGCCAAGCAAGAGAAAGTAAAGGGGAGGCTCCCCATTACCCACAAATGGCTGTTATTGTGGTCACTGAAAATTGAGTGGTTTGCAGTTCGCTGAATGAGAAATGAAGGCTCTGAAGCAGTGTCTTCTGGACTGGATTCCAGAAGGTTCTAAGAGACCATGTGCCCCAGCCCTCTGTCTTACAGGAAGCATGGTCAAAATGGCCCCTCTGGCCCTGAACCACCTTCCAGGCAATGCTGCGTGGGTTTGCACTTGTCTGATCTATCAGCCCTGAAACATAATGATTTACTTGAGAATGAGTCCTGCATGGAGCCAGGGGTAATGACCTCTCATGGTCTCACCCAACCTGGGACCCTAGACCTTCTCCTTGAGACAGTAGCCCCAGCCTCTGCCCCAAACCCAGCCACCTCAGACTGTTGTGAAGTTCATATCTGTCTCCAGGTGTGGGTTGAGGCCATCTCACAGGGAGAAAGAAAATTAATTACTTAATATACGTAAACAAGCTTTGAAGATGAAAAGTGCAAACGCACAGTGTTCCTAATAACATCTTCAATACTTTTACGGAGTCCCAGAGTCGCCGCTGAGCTCACCTTTAAGATGAGTCCTTGGGGAGTTGCTGGCAGACTCCCCAAGCCAATAAACAACATTAAATGCCTTTTCACTCCTTTTATGCAGCCAACCCCAGCTCTCCCCACTAATAAAAGGACCAGGGAAGATCAGAGAGGCGTAAGGAACCATAAGGCCGTAAGCAGCACACCCCGCAGCCCTCACCACTGACGACTCCCACAGGGCTCAGCCTCTGATCAGACACACAGGATGTCGTGCCGCTCCTACCGGATCAACTCAGGATGTGGGGTCCCCAGAACCTTCAGCTCCTGCTCAGCTGTGGCCCCCAAAACCGGCAACCGCTGCTGCATCACTGCTGCCCCTTATCGGGGGGTGTCCTGCTACCGGGGGCTGACGGGCTTCGGCAGCCGCAGCCTCTCTCACCTGGGCGCCTGTGGGCCCCGCATGGCTGTGGGCGGCTTCTACACAGGCTCCTGCGGCCGCAGCTTCGGATACCGCTCCGGCGGCGTGTGTGGACCCAGCCCGCCCTGCATCACCACCGTGTCTGTCAACGAGAGCCTCCTCACACCCCTCAACCTGGAGATCGACCCCAACGCGCAGTGCGTGAAGCATGAGGAGAAGGAGCAGATCAAGTGCCTCAACAACAGGTTCGCTGCCTTCATCGACAAGGTGGGTGAGGATAGTCCAGAGAAGACCTCAGCCCTGCCCTCCCTTGGGAAGGTCCCAATCTGCTGGGGAGACAGCATGGCAGCCAGGTTTGAGACACAGAGGGAGAGAAGTGCAGCCATTATAGGCAGAAGGATCAGTTTTCATCGTTTAATTCCAGCAACGTGTACCGAGGACCCAGAGGGGTCCAGAAATCAAGTCTGTGGTCTCAAGTGTGTGTGTGCTTCCAGGGACAACGTAGGAATATTGGACCTTCTTCTGAAAAACCGAACTAGGCACTGTGCGCTGGAAGAGTGGGAGCTCATGGGAAGAACAAAGGGCACGTGGTTTATGGCTCGCACAGCCTGGGAAGTGGCTGGGGCAGGACTCGGAGCCATGCTGCCTCCCCCATCCTGGCTCTGTCCCTCAGGCATGTTATGTGTCTGGATAACAGAGGCAGCTTCATATGCTGGTTGTGAGGATTAATGTGTTCATGCATGAAAAGTGCTGGCACATAGTAAGTGCTCAACAAATGTTAGCTCTTAGTATTCTTTTCCAAGGACAGTAGTGGAAAAAGAAGTGTGACCCTTAACAAACCAGGCTTGGCAGCCGCCTTCATTCATAGAGGGCGAGGAATGTGGAAGTCCCGGGGAGGCGGCCAGGCTGGTGGGGGGAGACCCACCAATGCAGTGTCATGAGCTCAGCACTGCTGTGAGGCTGCCTCCCAGGAGGGCTGCCTCTGCGCCTCCCTTCATGTTGTCTCCTCCTGTGTCCACGAGGCCTCACTCCGGCGGAGTAGACAGGACCAGGCTCTGGAGTCTGGGATCAGGGGATCTGGGGGTGACAGGGGTGACCTTCCTGTTATCACTTCCTCTTTAGTGATCTTAGTTAATCCTCAAAATGACCCAATGGGGTAAATATTGCTTCCACGTTTTGATTACCAAATGGAAGCTGAGAGAGTTTAGATGAGCTGCTTAAACATAGTGTGGTGAGCAGGCAAAGGGGACCCAAGGGGCTGCAGATCCCAACTTCATCATTTACTCATTGTGTGACAATAAGCTAGTCATTTCACACCTTGGGGTCTCAGTTTCCCCGTCTGTACTATGGGGAAAATAACATCTCCCCCATCTAAAGGGTTGTGAGAATTGAATGAGATAGATGATAGATAGATAGATAGATAGATAGATAGATAGATAGATAGATAATGTGTGTTTGAATATGTATCTTAACATAGGCCCTGGCACCACATAGTAATTATTCAATAAATGTTGCATAAATAAATAAAGAACCGGTAATTATAGTAAGAGTTGAATTAGTAGAGCACTTACTATGTGTCAGGGACTGTTCTAAGCACTTTACATGCATTAACTTGTTCAATCTTCACAACCCTAAGGAAGATACTGTTATCATCTCTGTTTTAGAAATGAGAAAACCAAGCACCCAAATGTTAGACAACTTGCCCACTTAAAGTGGCAGAGCTGAGGCTTGAACCAGACCTTTGGTTTCACACCTGAGTGCTTTCCCTCACACCCACACTGCCTCCCTGGGGGGGAGGGGGGGGAGGGGGGCGGATCTGGGAGACAGGCTGCTTGAGATGCAGACACTCAACCCCATGGCTTAGCCCTTGGCTGGCCCTGGCTGTTCAGGGAGCATCAGGGCAGAGAGCGCTCTGGGGACCAGGCACTTCCCTAGACTCCCTACTGAGTCTCCCGCACTCTGGGTGGCAGGTGCGCTTCCTGGAGCAGCAGAACAAGCTGTTGGAGACCAAGTGGCAGTTCTACCAGAACCAGCGCTGCTGCGAGAGCAACCTGGAGCCGCTGTTCAATGGCTACATCGAGACGCTGAGGCGGGAGGCTGAGTGTGTGGAGGCTGACAGCGGGAGGCTGGCCTCAGAGCTCAACCACGTGCAGGAGGTGCTGGAGGGCTACAAGAAGAAGTGAGTACACAGGACCAGCGAGAACGTAAGGGGAAGGGGGAAGGCGCCACCCACACGCTCTTGAAGCAGCTTCTCTGGTTCCTGCCTGTCAACAGGGGCTGCCTGGAACCCTAGGGAATGTCCAGTAGGGACCTAGTTTTCCTCATAGTCTCTGGCTCCACCTCCACCCTTTGGAGTCCCCATGGGTCTTAGAGCTGGTTTCAGGGAAGCGAGGAAAGGAATCCCGATGGAGTGTTGCAGCTATCTTTGTTACTGTCTCTCTGGCTCACCTTTATGTTGCAGGCTCTGTGCTCTTTCTGCCCAGGTCACTAGCTCTCTTTGGATCTAGGAGGCGCAGATGATTTTAGAGTTGGAGATGAAATGTGCTCCCCTGACCTCATCCCACATGCGGAAGAACTGGGGTGGGATAAGCCAAGTTGGCATAAGGGCTAGCTCATGAATAATGTACGAAATGGATCATGGAGAGGCCAAGATAACATCTGCAGGGAGTTAATCCCTTTTGACTCTTGGAAGAGCTTGCTTGGGAACTGGGATGGTGTCTAAGCCCTGACCCTTCAGCTCTGGACTCTGTCTCCCACACTCAGGTATGAAGAGGAGGTGGCTCTGAGAGCCACGGCAGAGAACGAGTTTGTGGTTCTAAAGAAGGTGAGGGGGCTGGGAGGGAGGGGAACCCATCTGTACAAGCTCCAGTGGGGGGTGCGGTCACCACACTGACCACCTTCCTTCCCTGGGCCTCCTCCCACATGCACACCCCTCCTCCTCTCTCCACCACCAGGATGTGGACTGTGCCTACCTGCGGAAATCAGACCTAGAGGCCAACGTGGAGGCCCTGGTGGAGGAGTCTAGCTTCCTGAAGCGCCTTTATGATGAGGTGAGGGGGCCCTTGCCAACCAACCCGGGCAGTGGGGAGAGAGGGTGCATTGTGTGCATGTGTTTGCCCCATGTGTGATATAAGCGTGAAAAGGACATGTACACATGCAAAAGGGGTGTGTTGGGTGGTTGTCACAGACACGTGTATGTATGTGCCGAGTGAGAGCCTGGCACAATTGTTTGAAGACTGTAGAGCGTGTGTGCTGGGGCCTCTCTATGTCTGTGAGCACCCGTATCTGTTGCAGTGTGTGTGTCTGTGTGCTGGTCTGTGTGCATGTCAGTCCACACATGGATATGAAAGTGTATATATGGGGTTGGGGGACAGGGTGGGTTTCTAATTAAAGGGTCTTAATTAATGGACAAATCACTAGTCCTGTATTCTAGCCCCAGCTTCCCTGCTGAGTGACTTTGAATCAGCTCTTTTTCACATGCTGGGCCTCAGTTTTCCCATTTGTTAAGTCAGGGGCTTCCCCCAACTGACCTCTAGGGCCCCTTCCAGGTTTATTATTCTATGATGTGCCTGTGTGTGAATGAAAGTGGGGGGCAGGAGTCATGTAACATTCATGACCAGTGTCCCGTCCAGAAAGTGGACAGTGCCTCCAGGGGTAGAGCACATGGCCCATATCAGGCACCAGAACCAAATGTATTGGCTGTTGGACCCCCAGGAGCTTCAGGTTCTCCACGCTCACATCTCAGACACCTCCGTCATTGTCAAGATGGACAACAGCCGGGACCTCAACATGGACTGCGTCGTGGCCGAGATCAAGGCTCAGTACGACGACGTCGCCAGCCGCAGCCGTGCCGAGGCTGAGTCCTGGTACCGCAGCAAGGTGAGTGGCACAGGACACCTGCCTCTTAGACATGAAAGTAGGAAGGATTCAAGGTATATATTAGAAAAGGTTTCTTTTCTCTGAGATTCTGATTCCTAGGGATAGTAACAGAAGGGCAGACAGCTCTCAGGTTAGAGTGGCAGAGCAGGTCTGCCACATATGGTGGCCCAGGTTGAGCACTGTACAGCCTGAACAATCACCCATGGTGTCCTGAATGGGTGGGGTGTCCCATCCTGAGCCTCAGGAGCACCTGTGTCTCCCCCCAGTGTGAGGAGATGAAGGCCACGGTGATCCGTCACGGGGAGACCCTGCGCCGCACCAAGGAGGAGATCAACGAGCTGAACCGCATGATCCAGAGGCTGACCGCTGAGATTGAGAATGCCAAGTGCCAGGTAGAGTACAGGGAGGGCTCCAATACCCAGCACAGGCAGTCTGCAGCCCCAGGCCCTTTGATCCCTGGAAGGACAAAGGCCCGGCCCCCATCAGGCTTCACAGTATGCACATGAGGAAGCCGGGACCCAGAGAGAGGGCGGGAGCTCTCCCACACCACACAGCACTTGAGCTGAGATGAGCCATGTTACTGACGATCCCCTCCTTGGCCATCCTGCAACCACCATCAAGGAGAGATGGTCAAAAAACCACCCATCTCCTCCCTTGTGTTGTTTACATCCCCTTAACTACCTGGTCATAGGCAGTTAACCTACCTTCTCTCTGGGACCCTCCTCTCCCTGCCTCAGCTCCGCCCCAGCTCCATCAGCTTGGGTAAGCCAAGTTGTGCCTTTTCTCATCCTCGTCCTCCCGTCTTCCTCCCCTTAGCGGGCCAAGCTGGAGGCAGCTGTGGCCGAGGCAGAGCAGCAGGGCGAGGCGGCCATCAGCGATGCCCGCTGCAAGCTGGCTGAGCTGGAGGCCGCCCTGCAGAAGGCCAAGCAAGACATGGCCTGCCTGCTGAAGGAGTACCAGGAGGTGATGAACTCCAAGCTGGGCCTGGACATTGAGATCGCCACCTACAGGCGCCTGCTGGAGGGCGAGGAGCATAGGTGAGGCTAAAGAGGACCTTGTGGAATATAGGAGGTGGAGGCCCTGCTCCTCTGGGAGTGAATTTCCTTGATCCCAAGTGTAAGCTACATCTCTGCCCACCACTAGTAGAGGTCAAGCTTCAATAATAATTATTGAATGCTTATTATGTGCTCAGCCTGTGCTAGGTGCTCACTGTAATCCTCACAATCCAGTGAGGTGTAGGTTTCCTTTTTCCCATCCAAAGATAAGTAAATACGGCTTAGCGTTCAGTGACTTCCTCATGGCCCCACAGTTAACAAGTGCAACAGCCAAGACCTGCACCCAAACCATGTGCCTCTGACATCCATTCTCTACCAGTAGCTTCCTACACGAGGCTGTAGCTTGGCCTGCAGGCAGGCTTGTGCATTGTAAGGACAATGTACTCTGTATGCATGCAGTAGCTCTTCATTGACCACAAGGGCCTTCTACACACTGGGGCAGGTGATTCAACTGCTTTCTGTGAGTCTGATCACACTATCCAGGGTGGGCCAGGCACTCAGATTGGAGGCAATGGATAGAGTTCATAATCTCACCCACCTATGCTGAAAATCAGGGCTTATCTCCATGGTCAGAGAACAGTTAAAGCAAGAAAGTGAGCTTTTAATACTGACTCTGGAGGAGCCCTCCCTGCTTCTGGGGGTACGACCTGTACACAGGACAGCCCTCTCGGTTCCCAAGCAACCATCTGCCTCAAGGAATCCAGCTCAGTGTCCAGCGCTAACGGAGTTTTCTTGTCCCATAGGCTGTGCGAAGGTGTGGGTGCCGTGAATGTCTGTAAGTATCTGCTGGAAACCCCCTAGAAAATGGCTTTGTTGATGGGCAAAGCGGAACTCGACAGCCTAAACCACTCAGGGAACTGAGTCAGGGAACTGGGAAGCATTCTTGCACCCTCCCCAGGCTCCTCACAGGGGAGTATTAAGAGGGTTAGCCAAAGCAGAGCTGAGCGTCCTCCCCTGGTGGCAATGTAAACCGCAGGCCTTGGAAATGGGGCCAGGCTGCTTTGACTCTCTGGGTTCTGGGGTCCCCTGGTCCTTCTTGTCCAGTCCCCTAGAAGGGCTGAGATGCTGAGAGGAACTGGGCTGAGTTATTAACCACTAAAACCCTTTGAGGAGGAGGGAGCTCCTGCCACGCAGAAGCCAATTAGAGCCTGATCCGAGGTTGGTGAGATCACGGCAGGCCACTCACCCCTCCCTGTTACGTCTCTTCCCACAGGCGTCAGCAGCTCCCGTGGAGGAGTCACCTGTGGGGGTCTCACGTGTAGCACCACCCCCGGGCGCCAGATTGCCTCTGGCCCCATGGCCTCCGGGAGCAGCATCACAGTAATGGCGCCCGACTCCTGTGCCCCTTGTCAGCCCCGCTCCTCCAGCTTTAGCTGCGGGAGCAGCCGGTGCGTCCGCTTTGCGTAGAGTCCGGGTCTGCCTACGTCCTCCTGAGCACAGATGGTGTGTGAATGGAAAATGTGTGCTTGCTTCTGGAATCTTACACGTGTTCCTACAAAGGAACAGACCCTGGGGCCGTTCTGCCACCTTCTCTTCTTAGGGAGTTGTTTCCTGGTTCTCTTGGCTTCAGTTAGAGAGTCGTTCCCAGCCCTTCATTTAACTCCAATTTGACTCAAAAATACCTGTGGCCAATTTGTATTATTCACCAAGCTCTCTGGGACATTACCAGTCACCCAGGATGGCTGGACATCATGAAAGCGTGGCCTTCTCCTTGGAAAAGGAATGAGCCTAGCCATCCAGCCAGGTCTCTCACAACCTGAGAATCAGAGAGGAAGTTCCCCCACCCCCATCAGCTCCCTCTCCTGGCTGGGAAGGTCTCTGCAGGAAACGCTCATCTGGTGGTCATTTTTGTGTTTTTGCTTGTCTCTCTGACTGACTGTCTTCCTCTGGGTTAACCTGTTCCAGCCAATCTCTTCATGTGACCGCCTGGTTAAGAGGCCCATTGGGGTGGGGGTGGGGGGAATGGGGGGAATCCTTTTGACTTTGGACAGGTCTTGCTATTCGATGCACCTTGTACATTTCAAAGAAAACTCCATGGTTGCTCCAGATCTCCCCCGGCAGGTGCAGGGGAGGGGTCTGTCCAAGGCAGAGCGGGTGGGATGGAGAAGGTTAGGCCACTTCCTGGGTCTCCCGCTTGTTACAACTGTCTGTGGGTGGCTTGCCTTCTGGGTTGTCTCAATTGGTGTTTCAATAAATGCTGCTGCGATGCAAGGATATGTAATCTTATGAACACAATGTGTGCTTTCTCCAACATTCTGACACTCAGTCAGCTCCCTCTTGCTCCTCTCCAGTCGGCCAGTTTTTTCCAGCCCCCGCCCCATGCAGTGCTTCCCCAACCCGTCAGTGATTCTGCCTCTCCTGTCCACTTCCATAGCCTGATTCCAACTCAGTCTACTCAGGCCTGGACAACAGCTCCAGTTTCCCCATGGCCTCTTTCTCCTTGACCCCACCCCACAATCCCCCAGCAGCCAGAATTCCATCCCAGACTCATCACTCTCACCCCCTCCCACCTGGTTCAAACCAGTTCCTAGCCTATGCATGTGCTCCTTATGCCAAATGCAGGCCCCCTCTGTCTCTCCTATTCCCACCTGCTCTTCAGCCCTGTGCAACCCCCCTACCCAGTGCCGATCTTCCTAGATGCAGGCTCCATCCGATGGACACAAGTCTAACCTTTGAGGCCACCAAGGACCAGCTCACATGGACACATAAGCCATCCCATGCCCCTCCTTCCATCTGCCTTTGCCCCTTCCCTACCCTTCTCTCCAAAGGCACACATCACCCTCCCCCTGCCCCACAGTGTCCGGAACCCTAAGGATCTCTGGTTCTGTCTTTGTGGCTTGGGACCAGGGATGTCACTAGGTGTGTCTGGAGCCTGGATCAAGCTGGAAGTATCTCCTCCTGGCTCTAACCCCCAAATAAGTCCGAGGATGGGGCTCCAAGAAATGTCAGGCCTGGGATGGTTGGATGAACTCAGGCAGATGGTAGAGAAGAAGGTGTAGACATCAGTCCTCTTGGATTTACCTCCATTTCTCCATTAGGAGAACAGATTGGCTGTCACTATTCCAGGCAAACGTCCACCTCCCAGCCCCCTCTGCTGTCTCATCCCCAGGCCTTTCCCTAGGAGGAAAAGTTAAGGCCCCGTATGTTCTGATGAATCCTCAGGTCAGGCCCAAAGGGTTGCAATTCTGCTGAAGGTTGTGGCCTCTTCTGAGTGCTCATGCTGCTGCTGTTTCAGGTTTGCTGGCTGACACCAGGCTTTTTCCTCCGAGTTTCTTGCCTGCTCCCCGCCTTTCTCCCACCTCTCTGGGCCTTGAGGACATGGTCATAGTCACAATAAGCCAACATTTAACTTAGGGCACCTTATTCATCCACAGGAAAGAGTATATCTCAAGGGTTGAAAAGTCAGGAGATCAAAATTTGGGCATCAACTCTGCCATGTCTTGGTGAGACCCTGGGCAAGAAGTGGCCTCCATGCTCTAGGCATCAACCTAGAGACCTGTGAGATGAGCTCTTCCCAGCCCTGCACCACCTGTGGCTCTGGTTTGCTGGAGTGAGTCTGTGCTTGGGGAAAACACCTTGATATTACCATGAGTGTGGGCCAAGCATAACTAAAATGCCAAATCTGACATTCGTTCTCCAAAGTATGACACCATGCATTGAAAAGCCAAACAGCCAGGAGCTTAGAAATATTAATAAGCTTTTAATAAGTTTCCATGCTTTGTGTGCAAAGACCAGTCAACTGACTCAGTCAGCCAGAGATGCCATTGGTTTAGGAGGATGAAATCTCTCCCCAGCCCTCCTTGCTGTCAAAGCAAAATGCAGAGCAAGCACTTCTGGTTCAAAGGATTCTGGGGCTCCCACTGCCGTCTCCTGATAAAAAAAGCTATTCCTCGTGAAAAGCAAAGGGTGCAACCCAAGGGTAACTAGAATCAAAGTTTTATTAGAAAAACAAAATTAAAGGAGAAGTCAAGTGGTCTGAAATCGAGAGATCAGGGGAAAGTCAGAAGAGCAGGTGGCCCAAACAATAAAGTCAGCCCATGTGGGTGATTCCGGCACCCTTTCCTGGGCTCCCCTTTCTTTGAAACTCCACAAACCAAGCTAAAACTTCCATCAGAGAAAATCAGACCTTCTGTCCATATTCCAACTCTTATTCAAATAGTCATTGTACCCTCAAAAGTACACAGAGTCTCCAAAGGATGAGGAAGTAGGGAGTACAGCTCTTTCAAAAACTCAGGTAAGCTTAGGCTTTGGTGTCTTCTTTCGTTCCTGCGGTCACAAACGCTCCTTGCCAAGTCCAAGTCCCCTCCACTTTATACCGTCATCACCAACACCGACTTCCTGTCCAGCTCCTGCTCCCAGCTGCCCCAGTGTCTCCAACAGTCCCCTGCTTCAGTCTTTGGTATCTCAGAAAACACAGATTCGTGTCATTACCCACCAAGCCAAGCATAATTAGAAATGCAGATTTAACCACATGATCAAAGAAATGACAAAGCGTATCCCCCTTTGCAATGGACATGGGCATGGGAAATGACCGTCTGGGAATTACCCTTGTGTGCATATTCACGCCACTACCACTCTCTGGGAATGAGGACATTAAGAGGAGATCGTATTGAGTGTTCTATCTATTGAAAATTAGAGTAACGAGGACACTTGCACTGAGTTCTGCTATCTTTGGGTGGGGGAACCTGCAGTGGGGGAGGCATAGTTCACAACTGCCTCACACCACTTTAATGTCCCCACCTCTCACCAAACCCCTTTGTGCCCCCAGAAATCCCTGCCCATCTCTGCTTCATTAAAAAACAAAGGGGTCCCCCAATGTGCCTGCTGTTATTCCCTTGGAGCTATTGGACAGTGGTGGTGTGAGGTGCATAGCCAGGGGATAGAGTTGGGTAGAGGCAGCACTCAGAGGATGAGTTTTTGCATTCAAAACGAAGAAAACACTAGAGGCACACATATGGATGTATATATCCTCCACCGCCACCATCAAAAAGAAAAGGCAGGGCCGGCCGAGTGGCGTGATGGTTAAGAACTGGCTTGGGACGCCAGAGGACCCCGGTTCGGATCCCACATATGAGGGCCAGTGACACTGATCTGCCTCACCTGCCCAGGAGGAGTGCAATGATGGTGCCAACTTGGGCCAGTGAAGCAACGTCCTCCACAACTAGACTGAAGAAAAAAAAAGCAAAATGACAGCAACTTGTCTGTTCTCCTTCTCCCAATTCCCCAGCACTGTTCCCATCCCCCCAATTCCCCAATTAAAAAAAAAATAACAAAAAAAAGAAAAGGCAAACCTTCCCCTATCCTTCTCCTCACAACCCCTCCCCAGGGCAGTAGGTGCCTAGTGAGACCCCTTTCCCTCCTCAGAGAAAACCGGGTGGCCCTTTGAACCTGATTTTATTCCCGTTCAAACTTGGTGGGATCTAGACCATAATGTACCCAGAATGCAGACACTCTAAGTCCAGGAAGCAGAGTCTGGGGGCCACTATACTAAAAAAAAATCTCACTCCTCCCAAGGTTCCAGAGGACCAGTGTGCCCCCCTGGGGACACATTCTGGAGGTATCAGAAGGACTACATTGCCAGGGAGAACTACTCAAAAGTTTTTCTGTGTCCTAAGATCAAATATATATTCTTATAGCAAAATATCTTCACCCATTCAGGTCTTTCAGTAAACTCTTTTTTTTTTAATCCCAAATAAAATGAAGTAGGAGAAGTAGACTTCTTCCTGCAAAACAAGTGAAAGAAAGCTGCTCATCAGAAACCCCTCTCTCTACCTCATCACATCAGAGGGGACTGTGAGCAGACGTCTCTAGGCAGAACTTCTTGGCAACTGTCAGTTCAGGTATAGGCCAAAAACAGAGTTCCCCAGTCAGTTGCCCCCAATCAACCCATCAGGGAAAATGCCCTCCAACCAGAGGTCTGAGTTTTGGTTCTGGCTCCCCAGATAGGAGACCTGTATTAGCCACCGTATTGTAAGATCTGTCCAAGATTTTTGGAGAGCAGAGACTATGGGACGATTTTCTACAAACACTTCCAGGAGGTTCCTTTATGTCACCTTCCATCTCTTATCTCTAGAGTGTCAGACTAGTAGGGTCAGTTAGAACCCCTCATCTGGGAGCATTTTGATGAGTCAGGATGTTTAGCCTGAAGGGAAAATTGGGGTAAGGCCGTGGAAAGCTTATGAACATTGGCATTCCCTCGACCTCTGTTTGGATCCTGGACTAGCTGTGTGATCTTAGTGAAGTACTTAACTTCTTTGGGCCTTAATTTTCTTACCTGTAAAATGAAGAAAATAACACTGTTGCTGTGACAATGTGCCAGACATTTAGCAGCTGCTTGTGAATAAAAGCTCTTTTCTTCCCCTTTTCTACATTTGTCCCTGTCACGCCCAGCCTGGGTGATCCAGACCGGCTCTGACCTTACAGCATTCCAAAGAGAAATGCAAAGATATGAATCTGACCCTGTGAGAGGGAAAGGCACCTCCACGGTCAAAATGATCTGATTCTCCTGTTCCCTCTGTCCAAATAAACGAGTGGTTCTCAAATTTAGTACATATAGGAATCACCTGGGAGCTTGTTTAATTCAGATTCCTGGGCTCATCCCTGGGGATCCCCCTCTCCCTGGGGATCCTGATGTAGATTGTGGTCTGGGGACCACACTTGGAGAAGCACTGAAACTCAGAAATTGGGCAGAAGGGGCTGGAAAAACAATGAAGGAGGCAGACGTTAACTTGGTTACTAGGAGAAAAACTTTAGCCATTGACATTTAATCACACACACCAAAAGATAGAAGGAGCCATAACAGGAATCACCCAAGTGCAACGAAACTCCAAACCACCAACAATAAAAAATCTCAACCAGTTAGCCTTAGTCCGTCTTTCCATCCTGACATATGAATAGTTGGGGGGTGCTCTAAGAACATACAATCTCTCAGGTCAAGTGAGGCGCCTCCTGGAGTCCCAGCTCCATGTACCCCATTGCCCCTTCAGTACTGAGGAGACACCGATACACAAACCCTTCATGAAGGGCAAAGCACAGAGATGCACCCACGTACTGCCATCTCTCTACCTGGCCTCCTTCCCAGAAGGCCTGGCACAAGGTCGATCAGTACTTAGTAAATGTTTGCTAGCTTGAAGTTAGTTAAGGAAGAAAGTGGCTAAGCAGTTTATACCAAAAAGCTTTTACGTCCCTTTCCTGGACCACAGGGAGGGAGGGATCAATGGAAGTGGCAATAATGCCAAACCCAGGGTTTGCGCTCAAAGTGTAAATCACAACTCCAATAAGAAGGAAAATGGCGAGTTAGTCAGGGTTCTCAGTAAGGGGAAATCACTAAACTGACATTTGGGCCTGAGGGTGAAGATTTCCCCTCCTCTCTCCTCCCCACCCTCATCTCATCAGACCTCATCCATCTAGAGTCCCACCTCCTGCTAGGCAAACTGCACAGATCTCGCACTGGAGCAGGCTCCCACTACAGAGGGGGAGCAGAGGATGCCGCTGCTGATGACCGCACCCCCCAGGCCACAAGGGATGGTGGGACTGAGGTCCCTGCAGACCACGCCGCCCTGGGAACGGCTCACACCTGTGGATGGAGACACCCAGTCAGAATTCTCTTCCGTCCCAGACATGGTGTGACCCACAATATTTTGAAACCAATAATTAACTCTCTTCACACTCCAAGGGACCAGTAGCATGAAACTTTTGAGCTACAGGCTAATCTAAACCCATTGTCATCTGCTTCCTGAAGGAGTGTGGTTAGCACATTAGACACCTGACTCTACTTGAACCAGACTAATGTTGAAATGTTTATACACTCTTTGAGCAAAAACTGAGGGGCCTCAGTGGAGGAATCATCTAGAAATATGGTTGCTGGAAAGATGAGGGGAACAGATAGACACTTAACCCAGGGGCTGTGAACATAATAGACCACTAAAGATAAAAATTTAAGGGTTGCCTACAGTGACCTCAAATGATCAGAATAGACATCTAGTGCTCCTTCTTATTAAAACATTATACCACTTGTGGAGTATTCTGTGTGTAATTGAAAGATTTGGGTTATTTTTGGAGAACCAATAAAGGGCGGGGGGCGCAGAACTTGTCACATGCATTAGCTAAGGCTTCATGGGTGTTCCAGATGGCTCAATGTAGGGACCGACTATTTTGGACCATCCATTTGTCCAGATCTCAGAGGCCTCACTTACTGCCTCCCTCACCCAGTACCCCATGGACAGAGGTTCAGCCACCAGTTAGATGCAACCCATTATTAAGACTGTTGACACCCAAAAGAACCATACCCCCATACACCCCCAACTTACAGATGTTGACTGAACCCACGCCTTCACATAACCTGCAGGGGAGAGGAGAGATTGAGTATTAGAACCAAGTCTCCCTGCCCTTGCTGCAGGTCTGTTCTCCATCCTGAAGCAGGGGAGAGCAGATGCAGGGCAGGGGGCATGCTGCCCACCTACTACAGGTAGCATCAGTGTTGGCACTGCTCCCTGGGTTTACAAAAGGACAGGGGAATGAATGTTAGATTGCAGGATCCAAAACACCGTTTTATGCCTCACTTACTTCTCAGCCATGGAAACTTGATGGACTTGAAAAGTAGAGATGGGGGGTGCAGTGGGGGTCATTCTCCTTGTCCCTTGGAGGGAAATTCCAACTAAGCCAAAGAACAATTGATGGGATCAGCTACTGCCTAACTGGACACCTCTGGGTAGGAAAAAGCTTGCCTATCATCTGAATTGATCCATTTTTATCCTACAATTTTAAATGCTGTCCCAGATATCAACCTGACTTGATAAATGCAGAGGAAGCCTGAAAGGTGTGGTGGTTAAGAGCCTGGAATTTGGATCCAGGTCACCTGGGCTCCACTCTGGCTGAGCCACTTCTAGCTGGGTGACCTTGAGAAGTCACCTAATCTTTCTGTGCCTCAGTTTCCCCAGTCATGAAATGGGGATGATAAGACCCACCTCCTAGGGCTGTGGTAAGCTCTACATGCAAAGTGTCCGCAGACAGAGACTGGTACACAATAAATCCAATTAAGAGTTTGCTATTAACATTATAAGTATCTCATTAATGAAGAGACATTTATTTATACCTCTACAGTGGGCTCTTCATAAATGCTCCCTCCTCCTTCACATAGACCTGTATTTTCTGTTTCTATGTCTCCCCACACCCCCCACACACACCTTTTTTTAACCCCAGCTTCAAACCTTTTCTCCTGGAAAGTTCTCGTCTGATTCCTTCTGCCCAACTCAGAGTCCTCCGATACTCCACAGCTTTGCACTAAAGATTTTGATTCCAGCTCACTTTCCCCTGACTTTGCCACAAGCCTTGGAACTGTACCCTTCCAGAAGATTCTATCCAATGCCCATCTTAGCGCCTGTTGAGCCTCAATGCTGGCACCAGCTATCTCCGAGTTGAGTGATTATGGCTGCTTTTATATTCTTATTTCCAGTATTTTCTAAAATAAGCATTGCTTGTGTAATCCAATTAAACATGCTAACTGCCAAGAGGAGAAGGTCTATTAAAAGGTCAATGGCCACAATGTGCAAAGCACAATCCACTAAATCACCTTTTACAATCTCATTGCTGGGGACAGTACATCGTTCATTATATGACTGAGCTATTACTACACTGATGATTATTATCATAATGAAAGTAAGTTTCATGTTACAAATGCTGAGGGCCTCACAGAATGCTGGGGAGTGAGTTGGGCACCGAAAGGTGCAAAGGAGGAGATAGCTCTGGTGGTTTCATCCAAAGTCCCAAGGAAATGAACAAAAAAGTTTCCCTGCTTCCGTCAGGCATGGTGTAAATCCAGCAGCATGGCCAACTGCCTTGGGTGCCACTCATGTCGAATTTCTTGATAAGGATAGAGATATTCTTATTCTGATAATAGCCTGCTCCTACTCATGCTGATGGTGTTCCATTAACCCATTTGATCCTTGCAACAGCCTTAAGCAGTGGGTTTTACAATTACCTGTTTTACAGATGGGGACACTGGGGCATAGAGGGTTGAAGCTAATTAAGTAGTAGAGCTGGGATTTAAACCCAGGAGGTCTGGCGCACAGTGGGTGATCTTAACCTCTAAACTCTACTCCCCTGTGTGGCCTGCTTCCCCTTGATAGGACCCAGCTAGGAGGCAATAATAATGTGGCCACTTCAAGGCTAGAGGCCCATGTACCACCCCAGGTACAAAGCCGCAGTGTTCCTTTCCATGCTGATTTCACCTGCCCTCAATTCTTGGCTCAAACTGTCAATACAGCCTAAAGTGTCCTTAACTTTTCCCACCCCCTCAGTTCTTCTACCTCCTCTTCTGAAAAGCCTCCCTAGGATTTTCATGAACCCCAGTCATCCAGAGGATGGATTTATATCTGCCCCTTTCTTCCCTGGCTAAGCAAGGACCCTGTGCTACTCATTTCTATTTACTGGTCCCAAACACCAGACTATCTTGGTTGATAGGATTCCTGTCTGTGCCTCCCAAATCAAATGGCCTTTAACAAATCTTCTGAATGATTGCAGCTTTCACAACTCACTGAAGTGTGATTGCAGAAACGTCCTTTCAGCCAACAGGGTAAAATCATGGCCTTGGAGTGAGCTCTAGATATAACTAGAGGGGCAGTATAGGAGGGGAAAGGATCATGAAGTGCTAGCCAGGAGAATGGTGTAATTTTAGCATAGCCACTAACTAGCTGTGGTCTCAGACCATCCCCTTCCCCTATCTGGGCCTCAGTTTCTCTATCTGAAAATGGGGAAATGGCTGAACCCCACGATGTCTAGTCTTTCTCAGTTTGAATCTCTCTGCCTGGGTGATTATGGTCCAGTGAGGCACTCTTCTAGCCCTAAGTGGGGATGTGAAGTGACCACAAGCCCCATCCTTACCGGCTCTCCTCGCCCTCCAGCAGTTTGCGATAAGTGGCTATCTCCATGTCCAGGCCCAGCTTGGAGTTCATCACCTCCTGGTACTCCTTGAGCAGGCAGGCCATGTCCTGCTTGGTCTTCTGCAGGGCAGCCTCCAGCTCGGCTAGCTTGCAGCGGGCATCGCTGATGGCCACCTCGCCCTGCTGCTCCGCCTGGGCCACAGCAACCTCCAGTTTGCAGCGCTGGGGGGAGGAGAGGAGAGAAGGTGTTTGAAAAAGATGCAGTCTGTGGGAGCCCTGGTGGGTCTCCCATGGCATTGGTCATCCTGTTTTGCCTCCATTCAAAATGGTCAACTTTTAAATTAACTAGGCAGAGAAATAATAGCCATTTGGAGATTTCTTCCTTCATTTTTGTACCCTTTATTGTAAAACTCAAGTCCATGGTGAGCCATTAGAGGGAGAAAATTAAGCACGGGAATAAGATTAATAATAATTAGTGATATTATCTTATATTTGTTCACTGTTGTTAGTTTACAAGGAATTTTCACAGTTATCTTATTTGATCTTCAAGTTACTCTGTCAATTGCCAGAACAGGCCTTGTTATCCCCATTATGCAGATTAAGACACTGAGACTCAAACAGGCTGTGACTTGACCTAAGCTACCCAATTAATTAGTGCCAAGCCCAGGTTTTCAGAGGCTACTATACGGGGTCTCATCTTTGACCCACTGAGATCAGCATGCCGAAAAAGTTTCCATTTACAATATCCAGCATGCTAACTACAGCTTCTCCCTTGTCCCCACCTAAGAAAGCATAAGGAGGGCCGGCCGAGTGGCGCGATGGTTAAGAACTCGCTTGGGATGCCAGAGGGCCCCGGTTCGAATCCCACATATGAGGGCCAGTGACACTGCCCTCTACAGCTAACATGCTGAACAACAGCTCAACCTGGAGCTGGGCTGCCGTGGGTCGCCGGCGACGGCGTGGGCTGCAGCCCCTGTGGCAGTGGGTTGCCATGGGCTACCATATGTAGCCAGCAGCCAGCGTGAGCGGCCAGCAGCCGCAGTGAGCGGCCGTCCAGAAGCCGGCGACTGATCTGCCTCGCCCGGGAAGAGCGCAATGATGGTGCCAACTTGGGCCAGTGAAGCAACGTCCTCCACAACTAGACTGAAGACCAAAACGACAGCAACTTGTCTGTTCCCCTTCCCCCAATTCCCCAGCACTGTTCCCATCCCCCCAATTCCCCAATAAAAAAAATCTTTAAAAAAAGCATAAGGAACTACTAAAACTCAGTAGCAAACTATATTAATAACTCTGGTTTTAAAAATGGGCTAAGAACTTGAACATTCTTTGGACATTTCTCCAAAGAAGACATAAATGGCCAAAAGGTATATTAAAAAATGTTCAATATCACTGATCATCATGGAAATGCAAATCAAAACCACAATGGGATATCATCTCAGACCTGTCAGGATGGCTATTATCAAAAAACCAAGACAACAAGTATTAGTGAGGATGTGGAGAAATTGGGACCCCTTGTACACTGCTGGTGGGAATGCAAAATGGTGTGCCACTATGGAGAATAATATGGAGGTTTCTCAAAAAATTAAAAATAGAACTACCCTGTGACCCACCAATCCCACTTCTGGGTATTAACCCAAAAGAATGAAAATCAGGATCTCTAAGAAATATTAGCACTCTCATGTTCATAGCAGCATTATTCACAATAGCCAAGATGTGGAAACAGCCTACATGTCTCTGGACAGATGAATGGATAAAGAAAATGTGGTATACACATACAATGGAACACTATTCAGCATTAACATAAGAAAATTCTGCAGTATGTGACAACATGCATGAACCTTGAGGACATTATGCTAAGTAAGCCAAACACAGAAAAATACATACTATATGATTTCACTTATATGAAATATCTAAAATTGTCAAATTCATAGAACCAGAGTGGAATGATGGTTGCCAAGCGCTGGGAGGAGGGGGAAATGGGAGATTACCAATCAATGGACATGAAGTTTTAGTTATGCAAGATTAGTAAGTTCTAAAGATCCACAGTTCAACACTGTACCTATAGTCAACAAATTTGTTATACTTACAAATACTTACAAATTTGCTAAGAGGGTAGATCTCATGTTAATTGTTCTTATCAAATAAAATAAATATTTTTTAAAAGCATGTCAGAATGCAAGTGAGGATAACTTCTAATCTTCTCTAATTTCACTTCTGGAGAGTAAACCATTCCCATATTTCATTACCTCATCTATTAATAGTAACAAATTACATCTTACACAGTGAGTGAGAACAGCTAACAGAAGAGAGAAGACAGGAATTAAACCAGGCATATGTGAGAACTCAGCATTATAATAGAGGTAGTGTCACAAGCCCGTGGGTAAAGAATGGGTACATAATACATTTTCTTACTACATATATGTAGAAATTTTTCATTAAAACTCTACCCCCTATATATAAACAAATAAAGTTCAGATGGAGTAAAGACTTAAATGTGAGAGGTAAAACTATACAACTAGTAGAAGACAAAATGTAAGAGGATTGCTTTATGACCTCAAAATTTCATAAGTATAAACATTAAGATAGGAATTGATGGATTTGGCACATCCAGCCTAAATATTTCTGTTCAATAAAGGACACCAGAGCAAAGCAAACAGACAAATGATAGATTGAGAGATTAATTGCAGCATGTATGAGTATAACTGATGAAGGGTTACAGTCTAGATACAGTGGACAAGAGAATACTGCAAATCACCATAAAGAAGACAGGAATCACAATAGAAAAATGGGCAAATGATATGAATAGGTGATTCTTAGAAGGGGAAATATGAATGAGTAGTAAGTGTATGGACAGATATTCAACATCACTAGTTAACCAGAGAAATGAAAATGTACATAACAATTAGATTATGGTTTACACCTATTAGAGTCACAAGAATTTCAAAGTCTGATAATAGCACATGCTAGAACAGAAGCCCTCATGTACCGACAGTGGGAGTACACTGGCATAGCACTCCGTGGGTATTTACGGAAAGTAAATAAAGGAATATCTTATAACTCAACAATCCTATTTCTTGCTTTATACCTTCAAAACATCTCTCATGAAGATGCACATGGAGACGTGTATAAAAATGTTCATGATTCAGCTGGTTGTAGTTGCAAAGGCTTGGAGGCAAACTAAATATCCATCAACAGGGGAATGGAGAGGAAACTATGGCTTATGAATATTATAGAAATCCATTCAACAGAAATAATGAAACAGGTCTTTTAGAGCAACATGCATGGATTTCAAAGACATAATGCCAACTGGCAAAGGAAAGAATCAGAATGAAATTTATGGTATAATATCATTATATAAATTTAAAACAATAATAAGTTTATATAAATATATTTTAGAGTATACATGTGTATATAGGTAAATATATGTATGAAAGAGGGACTGTAAGGACATATATTAAATAGCTAAACCAATTCTCTCCCTAAAGTGTTTTGTGCACTGCTGGTCCTTGAGATTTGGGTGGTTAAAAGACAAGCCCCTTTAAAGATAGCAGCAGCCCCTAAAGGTAGGAAGAAAGCAGAGAGCAGATCAGAAGTAGCAGGTGCGCCAAGTGGGGTCTCAGTGTTCCCCCAACCTGCTGCTTGGCGTTCTCCACCTCTGCGGCCAGCCTCTGGATCATGCGGTTCAGGTCATTGAGCTCATCCTTGGTTCTGCGGAGGTTCTCGCCCTGCTGGGTCACTGTGGCCTTCATTTCCTTGCACTGCGAGTTGGGAGACAAACATAGCCAAGATCACAATATGGCTGGAGGGTGTGCTGGGATGTCACTGATTCTCCCATGCCACACCAGATTAGCCAGCCTGCGACGGTTCTGCAATAGCCCCACCTCCTTCCCCTCCACTGAATCTAGAATAGAATCTCCTATGCAGCCCTCTGAGTGCCTAGCTGCATTTCCCAAGGAAGCTCCAAGTTCATGACTATCCTCCCTGTCCAGTGGGGCAGCCCAGCCCTCCAATTCACCTTGGTTTGGTACCAGCACTCAGCCTCGGCACGGCTGCGGCTGGCCACGTCATCATACTGAGCCTTGATCTCAGCCACAATGGAGTCCATGTTGAGCTCCCGGCTGTTGTCCATCTTAACCACCACCGAGGTGTCAGAGATTTGTGACTGAAGAACACAGATTTCCTGTAAAAGGTAACAGCCAGTGCTCTCAGCTCCAAATCGCCTCTGACTCTTATCTCTTGAGGTAATCCAAAAAACAATTCCAACTCTGAAACTTTAGGAAATAAATTAGAAAACTACTGGCAATTCAGGAAAATTTTCCACGTAGCTTTAAGAGAAAAGGGCTGGAATTTAGACCACGGCCTCAAGGCAAACGGTAAGGTGGAATTTCATTAATGCCAGATCAGGATCAACAGGCGCAGATTTTTATGGTTAGGGACAAATTGGATAACTGCGCCTGGGGCCTAAACTCTCCAGATCAGCTGTAGCTGTCTGAATAAACCCAGCCAAACAGATAATGGCCAGATTTAGAGTCTTGGTTTTCTAATTGGGTTTTCACACTATATTTGTTATTATAGCTGTATACCTATATCTATACTATCAAACCTCCACTTCGTGTTGTGCTGTGTAGACAGGCAATGAGTTACAGCCTTTCAAATCATTTTAAAGGAAGGCTATCATTCATTTCCATTTTGAAAGGAGACCTGAACAAGAGAAAACCTCCCTGGTCACAAAATGAAAGGATGTTGAGATCCTAGATGAGTAAGGAATGGACAGCTCTCCCTAGAACCAAGGAACCAGGACAGTCCACACCCCAGGAAAGCCTTCCTCCATCTCTTCCCTCACCTGCTCTTCCGGAGATGGGGAGACTCACCTCTTCATAAAGGGCCTGCAAAAAGTGCATCTCCTCCTTCAGTGCCTCCACATTGGCCTCCAGGTCGGCCTTGTGCAGGTAGGCGCCATCTATATCCTGGTGGAGAAGCCAGGAGAGGGTGGGGCGCGAGGTCATTCAGTGCCCCTTGGACCTCTACCACCTCCTGGCCCACCCACCCCCGCCCCCCGACCATTCAACTTGCAATTACAAGTCTAACCTGGACTTCTTGTCCTCACCATTAGGGCCCCTATAGGAAGAATGGGGCCTTTGTTATCTGCCCCTGACACTACTTCCCATCACATAAGCATCCGTGGGACCGCTGGGATAGGAAGTGGAGAGAAGTCTGATCCCTACAAACTTTTTTCCAGTACGTCCAGAATTGAGGATTTTGCTGAATCAGATAGCCTAATATCACAGCCCAAAACATCAGGCTGCTGCTAAGCCAAACTGGGCCACAGAGCATGACCATGAGGTAGCCAAAGAGCCATGGGTGTACCCCCTCTTCATGCTGTCCTTGGCTCCCAGGTCAGGCAACCCCCAACACCCAGGTAGCTGATTCACCTGCCTGAGACCGAGGTCACACCTCTATTGGCAGATTTTTTACCAGCCCTCTCTCCGTTTCATGATTACTCACAAAGAAGGTGGCTGGTAAGCACATTATGGTGAAAAAAGCATTAGTATACATTTCAACTCACCGATTTGAAACCAAAGGGAAATCATTAGTAGTTTTCTCCTCATCTGCAAGTGCACTGATTAAAGGCCACTGCTCAGGGAATCACTAGCAAGCTGAGAACCAACACATCCCAATGTGGGAGGCAATGTCCACATGACAGTGAAACAGATTTTTAAATGACCATTTCAGCCAATCAAGGAGTTTCCAAGTAACCAAACAGTAGGATGATGAGATTCTCTTGATAAGAAGCCTCCATCAGCCAGTCTGGGTTCTTGCACGCAGGTCACAATGGCTTCTGAAGCCAGACCAGCCTCCTATCTGCCAGGGGACTGGAGTGCCCTGCCACAACTGGACTGATGTGACCTTAGCAAGATGCTCAGAGCATCCAGCATCCAAGCGCTAATTGTTCGCCATGTGGGAAGAGTCACTCACCTTCTTCAGCACCACAAACTCATTCTCAGCCGTGGCCCTGAGGACGACCTCTTCTTCATACCTAAGGAGAGAGAACCCAGGTGAAAGGGCCCCTTCGGCTGAGGGCCATGGGCTGGCCAGCGAGCCCTAGGTTTTCAAGATTCCCTGGTTCTGCCCTTGACTTTCTGTGTGCCTTGGGAGAAGAGGCTTGGCTTCTCTGGACTTCTATTTCTCAGCCACTAAAAGCCCACCAAAAGACACTGGACATAAAGTCCAAGTCCCTGATTTCTGGTCCAAGCTTGGAAGCGAAGTCACTGCAAAAAACATCAGGGAAGTCATTTACTCTCTCTGCATCTTGGGTTAAAATGCCTGGTGTGCAGTAAGGCACTCAGTAAATTTGTGGGATGACTAGAAGACAGGTATTCCAGGGGCCCTTCGCCCCTAAAATGTACAAAACATAAATCTCCATGAAGCTCTCCCCATGACATTCTGTTCCCCCTGCCCCAACATCAAGGACTTGAAACCCTGGAAGCAACTCACTGTGCCAGGACTGCTAGGGGACACTTCCACAGCCCTCCCCAGCCTGGTACTCGCTTGCTCTTGGCCATGAGATGTGATGCCTGGAGCAGCCCTGCCCCAGCCATCAAGAGAGACCAGAATTCTCAGAGCATCGTTTTCATAAAATTGTAATTACAGGGTAATTTGGGCTGCTATAAAGTCTGAGCTCTGTAATTACCAGCCCTCACCCCCCCCCCAATGTGGGAGACAGACTTTGATACCTACAAACAGAATTATGTCTGCATTTTCATCCCCCCAAGGAAAGTGAAAACCCATGGCTGGGTCTATCTGGATGGTAAAACCTGATCTTCCGAGATCAGAATTCCAATTACTTCCAATTAGAATTGCCAGGTTTGAATATGTCAAAATCACCCTTCACTCTGTATCTACCAGATAAAGTGGGACTAGTTAGCAGTGATCCAGTGAGTAATACTAGGTAATGGTGAAAAATAAAAGATTTACATGGACCTTTGAATTGCAGAGCCTTGCAGAACAACAGCCTCAGGATTTATCTTCAGTGTAAATTTTAAAAAGTATCCAAGTTCATAAGACACCTTGAATGGCATCAGTCTGATCATTTTCAAGACTGCTCTTCCAGGACCTTTCCTTTCCACCCATCCTGGCACCAGCTGCTCCCAAGTTTTGCTCTTCACCCCTATTGATCTTGGTCCTCCTGTTTCATTTATTCTCTCTCCATCTCTGGGTCAGCCTGTGCCCTGGATGTATGTCCTACCCCTCCAAAGCTGGGAGCTCTCCTTCTCTCCAAATCTTTCCCCTGTCCCCAGGATGGGCCTGAAAAGAGCTGGGTGCCGAAACAAGACGGAACAGACTGATAAAGCAAATCATCTGATCGGTAGCCTGGAATAACCCTGACCTTTAGCCCTGTCTGCCTCCAGGAGAGTTACATGGACCGAGTCACAACCTTCCCCACTCCTATAACCACCCCCAGTCCCATCATGCTCACTTCTTCTTGTAGCCCTCCATCACCTCCTGCACGCGGTTGAGCTCCGAGGCCAGCCTCCCGCTGTTGGTCTCCACATACTCAGCCTCCCGTCTCAGCGTCTCAAGGTAGCCACTGAACAGCGGCTCCAGGTTGCTCTCACAGCACTTGTGGTTCTGGTAGAACTGCCACTTGGTCTCCAGCAGCTTGTTCTGCTGCTCCAGGAAGCGCACCTACAGCCCAGGGTGGGGGGGAAAAGACTCAGGGAAGAGTCTGGGGAGGTGCCAGGTCCCCCCAGAACTCTCTCTGCCCTTGGGGTTGGCTCCTGACCTGCAGTAGCCTGTGACTTTCTCCCAAAGGCCAAATCATTTACAAAGTCTGAAAATACAGTTCGCAATTGTTTCCCCAGTAACCACCCCTTATTTCATCATCAACTCCCAGAAAGAGTACACAATTTATTTGTGATCTGTTTGTTCTGCACAGAATGAAATGACATCTAATCCTGTGAAAACACCACAAGCCATGTGTGGTAGACCAAAAGTGTCCCTTCAAAGAAGATCACGTCCTAATCCCTGGAACCTGTGAATTTGTTACATTATGTGGCAAAAGGGACCTTGCAGATGGAATTAAGGTTATGTACCTGAAGATCAGGAGGTTACCCTAAATTATCCAGATGGGTCCCACAGTAGTCATGTGGGCCTTTCAAATTGGGCGAGGAAAGCAGAAGAATGAGACAGATGCTGAGAAGAAGGAGGCAGAGGAGGGATTTCAAACATGAGAAGCAAGAAGCACTCAACCATTATGACCAGCTTTGAAAATGGAAGGAGAAGGGGCCATGAGTCAAGGAAGGCAGGCAGCCTCTAGAAGCTAAGAACAACAACCAGCCAGCAAGGGAATGCGGACGTCAGTCCGACAATCACATGGGACTCAATCCTGCCAAAAACCAGACTGCCCCCGAAAACAGGTCTCCTCCAGGGCCTCCAGAAAGACATGCAGCCCTGCTGTTAGCTTGATTTCAGCCTCATGAGATAATTAAGTTGTGTTGCTTTAAGTTGCTAAGTTGGTGGGTATATTTATGGCGGTGATTTAAAAATGCACTCTCTGTGATTCTCCCTCATTCTGCCTCTGGGGTGCAGAAGCCCAGGATGGGGAACTCTGGACCAGTAGTTAGGAGATCTCTCACTGCCTAACTCTGCCACCAACCAGGCCACTATGCCTCATTCTCTCTGAGCCTCACTGTAAGCTGAGGCAGTGGAAACACATCAACAATTTACACTCGCAGCCCCCAGGCCTTATCTGGACCACAGGCATGTTTTATTTTGGCCTGCACACTGTTTTATAAAAATCTGAATTACTGCCAATAGTATTTAATAATTGAGTGACTCCAGGCAAGAACCTGGGTTACCCTGACCTTGACAAACCAGACTCTCTGGAGCTGAATGGTAGCATGCCTCTCAGCTTGGCTTCATTCATCAAGTACCATGCAGTCGCCAGTCCTAAACTAAGTGATTGATCTCTCAAGCCCTAACCTTCTGGGAGGACGAGCCTGGTATAAAGCAACTCGCATTGGCCTGTGCTTATGGGAAAAGGAAACCAAAATCCTGATTATCCAAAAGGCGTCTGCTTTGGGTCTCCACATACAGACGCAGGTCGTGAGAGCAGCTCTCTGACCTGCTTGTCTTGCAGGCTTAAACCCACCACATTGATGCACTTTGTACACCTAGAGCTCATCCTGAAGATAGAATGTTGGAAGGAGGCAAGTGGCTGTCAGCAACCCCAGGGAGGGACTGACCCTTCCCAACAGAGAGAGCAGTATACCTGGGTGATGCCCAAAGGGCCACGTGTAAAGACTCCTTTGAGTCTGCACGCTCAGGGTCCTCACTGTGCTAGTGAGCAAATGAGGAAAAGGCTCCCCCTCCAGGCAGATGTGGCCCCTGCCAGAGCACACAGCACAACTAGCAGAACACGGGCTGGATTTCAGCCCCCCCCCCCCCCCGACCCCGTCCCTCTTGATGGGTGTCCCTGTGCACTGAATAACCTGCATGATCCTACAACCAGCTTCTTTGTGCCGATGGAAAGAAAGAGTGGTTTGGACAGCAGGTTAAAAATGGATGTCCAGCACCTTCACTTGCAGATATGCCTATTTCTGATGGTGGTGTTTGTGTGAGAGCAAAGCTCCCCGCCCCCCCCCACACACACACACACACATCACCCAGGGTGCACCTTCTGGGTGTAGATGTGCACACCACTCAGCCCTGTGAGATGAGCCTTTCCTCCATTGGACCGCAGTGGCTGTTCTCCCCAAAGATCAGATTGCGGGCTCTCAGAGGGGGTGTCATTGGGTTAAAGAAAACCAGAGCTGCATATCCAACCAGAAGGAAGGCTCAGAAACTGCAACATCAGAAAAGCGTGATTCAACCGCCCCTCCGTGGACCTCCCTTAAGTTTCTCAGCTCACTGTCTTTTATATAACTGTTGGTTGAAAGAGGGCACCCGGGGCAGAAGTCCTGGGAATTCACAGCCTTCCTATGACGCCCCCACCAGGAAGGAGCAGGAAAGGAGCTTCTGGCCCCCATTTGTCCTGGCTCCCCTTCCCGTGCTGGGGGTGGCAGCATCTCCTCCAGGTCGGGGGTCAGACACCAGCCTAAGCAGAGATACCCACCCGCTCCATCCCACGCACTGTGTGATGGCTGAGGTCCAGAGGATGGGGCCTCAGACACACCTTCAGCTTTTGCTGGGCAGAGTAAAGCAGCAGCAATAAACCTTCCTGTTCTGGCTGGTGGTTTCACATCCATTTTGCATTTGACTCTCACATTTGAAAACCAAGACCCTGATTCAGTCACATTCTCGAGGTCATATGCTAATCAGTAGCAAGGCTGGGACCCCAAGGATTTGAACCCAGCCCGTCACTGGGTTCCGAGTCCCTTCTCGGTTCCTAAGCCACAGCCCCAGGGAACAGCCGACAGACCCACCTTGTCGATGAAGGCAGCAAACCTGTTGTTGAGGCACTTGATCTGCTCCTTCTCCTCATGCTTCACGCACTGCGCATTGGGGTCGATCTCCAGGTTGAGGGGTGTGAGGAGGCTCTCGTTGACAGACACGGTGGTGATGCAGGGAGGGCTGGGCCCACACAGGCCCCCGGCCCGGTACCCAAAGCTGCCCCCACTGCGTAGAGGCCGTGCACAATTCACTGCGATCCGTGGGGACCCCACTGTACACAGGCTTCGGCTGCCAAAGCCCCCGAGGTGCCTGTAGCCCCGCCCCCCAGGACTGCCCCCGTGGTAGGCCATGGCACTGGCACAGCTGTGAGCCCCCAGCTTGGGCATGACAGCGGAGCAGGAACTGAAATTCCTGACCCCATAGCCAGAGCTGGTGCAGTAGGAACGGCTTGCCATGCCTCTGTTCTGCAGGGCAGTGCCAGAGAAAGTGGAGGGGACAGAAGGACACCTCCACTTCTCACACCAGAGACCAGTTAGTGCTCCTGCCTCTTATAGGGCAGACGACAGGTTCCCGGCCACATAAAAGGCAGGAGAAAGTTATTAATGCCATTTACGAGCCTGGGAATCATCCCAGGGGAAAATTGAGAAGGAAAGCTGAAACTTGCCAACTTTAATAGCATATCAAGGAGACCCTGCATCCCAACTAACCTGTCCCCTGCCTGTTCAACCGCACAGGCCTAGACATATCTATTCAGCCTTCATTCCCATCCAGCCACGTGAGCAGACCTTGGGTCATTAGCCCACATAGGCAAGTGGAGGCCTGGGCCAGCACGTGCCTGAGACTCACAGGGTCCCATGTCCCGCCAAGGTCCAACTGGCCCACCCTTTCAGGCAGATCCCATGGTTCCCCTGTAAGGCTCCAAGAACACCTGGCTCCTCTCCTAAGATGAGCACATGTGGAATGAGCCTCTGCAAGCCTTTCCATGGTACTGTTCTGAACTACATCCCGTCTTATAGTAGAGTCATTGCAGTTGGTACTTCCCCCTGGAATCAGAAATCATATCTTATCTACTTTTATATCCCTCACAGCAACCAGCACATATTAGGTTATCAGGAAGCCTTGCTTGAATTGAATAGACTGGACACAAAAGAGATGGCCAATATCTGGAGAGATTCTTCATCTAGTCCACAAATATTAGTGGACCCTCCACCATGTGCCAGGCCCAGGAGGAGCTGGGCTGGAGGAGGTGCCTTCATTCACAGGCAAGTGCTGAGGTAACACCAGAACAAAGCACTAATCTAGATGCTGTGGGAAATCAAGCTGGGTGGGCAGAGTTTGCCTGTGAGGGAGACCAGACAAAGGCAGGAAAGATTCATGGCAAAGGAGGAAAAGACAACTGATCAGGTAGAGGGAGTGCTCTTGGCTTTCTGAGGAGGCCACTCATGGATGGCCACAGAAGCACAACTCCCACACTTGCTCTCACTGGTCGGGAAGAGCTGAGTGTGCAGGAAGGTGAGAGAGCTCCTCCATGGTGGACACACTGAACAAGACAAGTAAAATAGAAACCGAATTGAAAACTAAAGCTCTGCAGGGGCCTGCCTCACACTGGTCTCTATTTCTTTCTTTCCATCATTCAACAAGTATTTATTGAGTACCTATTATGTGCCGGGCATCTTTCTATGAACTTGGAGTGCATCAGTGAATAATGTATACTTTTGTGGATTTCCATTCCAGTGCGAGATATTGGCAAATAAACTTAGTAAATGAATAGGCTATCTGATAGGTGGTGATAAGTATGATAGGAAGAAAACTCAGGAGAGCTTGGAGAAAGGTGAGGTCCAACTTTAACAGGGTGGTCCAAGTGGGCTGCACTGAGAAGGTGACATGGAGCAAAGATTTTGAGGAAGTAAAGGAACAAACCATGTGGGCAGAGGAACAGGCCTGGTGTGTTCCTACCAGGAGCAAGGAAGCCCCTGTGGTATGAGTAGTGAGAGCAAGAAAGAATTCCAAGTGCAAGTGAGTTTAGGAGATACAGGGAGGGAGGTGCTCCAGGTGGGTCATGGAGGGCCAGCGGGCCATGTGAGAACGTAAGCTCCCGCTGAGTGCAGTGAGGAGATTCAGGGGGGCCCGTGCAGAGGATAGATATGACTTGACATGTTAAATGATCAGTGATGTGATGCCTACTTGGAAAATAGATGGTAAGGGAGGCAATAGTGAGAGGAAAGAGAAGGGTCAGGAGGGTCTTGCAGTAATCCCAGGGAGATGACAGAAGCTCATGCCAGCCAGAAAGGAAGCCCTGGATAGTGCGAGAAGTGGCCATCCAACTTTGGATGGAGTTCAAAGAAAGAGCCAACTAGATTTCTTGACAGATTGGATTTGAGATATGAGAGAAGGAAAGGAGTCAAGGATGCTTCCACACTTTCTCGTGGGTTAAACTTGTCTCCACAACAAAGTGAAACAGTGGTATAGTGAGAAAAATGCCTAGACAAGCATCCCAAATGCTGTCCCGGCTCTTCAATATGGCACAAGGCACCTGTCCTCTCTACTCTTCAGTATTCTCAATGGTACATGCAAGGGTTGGACCAGATGATCCTCAATTTTCCTAGAGAAGCCATGAGATGTCCTTTTTTGTTGGAAATCCTTTAGAGTCCATCATTCTACTGGGCCCATATTAAGTACACTAAGTAGATGACAGGTAGATGATAGATAGATAGATAAATAGATAGATAGATAGATAGATAGATAGATAGATAGATAGATAGATAGATAGATGACAGATACAAAAATACATATACACATACATATAGATACATACATAGACATATATCACTTCATCAATTCTCAGCACCACACATGGGTCTATAAAACCTCTTTTAATCTTCTTTTCTGGGAATCTTGGTGTAGTCACTACCAGCTCAGACATGGCAAAGCCTGGCAGGAAGATGTAACTGTGTAAGAACAGTTTTGTTTTATTTTGGTGCAGCCCCCTAACCTCCCATCATGCAAATTTCTGTGCAGAAGAACACCATATAGAGTTGGCATCATTCTTGGAAGGCTCTTTGGTGAAAGTGAATTAATTGAGTGGGGGTGGAGCCTGGAAGGGGGATAGGGAGACCCAGAGAGTGATGATAAGAGTATTAGGATCAACACCAATGTGCAAATAAATTATCCGGGTGTCAGTTTCTTTCCATGATTGTCAAATCTGTTTTGTTACCTCCTATGCAACATGTTTCTGTCTACACACACTCAGTCCTGATGCCAGGTGGGATGGCCAAGCTCTAACTGCACATTCCGTCACGTGCACTGACCTCCCAGGTAGAAACAACCTGCTCCAGAATTGTCCATCATACATCACATGAGCCATGTTATCATTTTCAAAAGTGCCCTGTTCCCAGGTGTGACAATCAGGAGATAACCATCTCTCCAACCTCAGAACCCCCTGTTGTTCCCTAAGTACCAAGACTTCTGACAATCATTCCCCATCATTTCTATAAGGCCTTTCAGTCCCACTGGCATGTACGTTCAAAGCATTGAGATACAACCTCATTATCATGGCCCTGACCTCCAGCTCTCACCTTACATCTTCTGCTTTTCCGTGTGGGTTCGTGGATTTCTTATTGACATCACCAATATTATAAGGGTATGTCCCCAAAATAAAAATCCAGAAGGGAGGATATCAGCTTGAATTTTCTGCTGTCCTCGGCTCCTGAAGGAAAGTTGGCAATTCCTGAAGGAAAGTTGACCAGATCCTTCAGCTGGAAAACGGCCAGGGCTGGAGTGTGGGAGACTCTGGCAACAGAGAACACAGCTGCGAGTCAACCCCGTTCACACCCACCAGGCAGCCCTGCCAGGCATTTGTCTTTGGCAGCAAGCCTTCCCCAAGCACCTGAACGTGTCTGGAATGGTATCATGGCCATACAAGCTGGTGCTCTGTGGCTTACGGAGGCATGGTGGCCACTGAATACCCATCCTCCCTCCTTCATCTGTGAGTCCTTGGCCTGGCCTCACCTACTCATCCATCCATTCAACAATGATGTATCAAGTGTCTGGGCGTCACACGTTGTGCTAGACACTGAAGACACCGAGATGGGAAAGAGCCAGTCCCTGGCTTCGAGCGGCTCACAGCCTACTGGTCACAATGGAAAATCAACCATTTACAGTGCAGTGTGATAATGGACATGTGCAAAGATACCTCGCTCTGTTAAAAGGAGATGGGCCCTGAACCCAGTCTTAAGTTTTCAAACCCAGGGGATAGTGTGCACAAAGGAACGGAGGTAGGAGCAAGGGTGACTTATTCGAGCATGTGCAGCTAGCTGAGCATGGCTGGAATGCAGGGTGTTATCTGTGGAGTGACAAGAAGTGAGGTTGGAAACATAGGCAGGGCTGAGGCGTGAAGACCTGTGCGCCACTCCCAGGAGTTTAGACTTTATCCTGTCAGCAGTGGATGTGACTATCCTCTGATAGTCACATACAGGTGTGGGTGGGGTGGGGTGGATGGTGATGAAGGATGGATGCGTGGGAGGAAGGTGACTGGATGTATGAGCAGATCAATTAAATAGTGATGTGATCAGATCCGTGCTATTAGGGTGAAGAACAGATTATGGGGACATAAAAAAAGCAGAAAATCTAGCTAGTGAGCTACTGCATGAAATGAAATGCAGAGTAAGGTGGGCCTGAACTAAGAGGATGTTGGAGGAAACGGAGAAGGAATGGAAAGAACCACGAAGCATTAGAAGGGTTTGTCCATTTATTGGATGTGGAGGGAGAGGAAGGGAGTCAAGATGATGATTCTCAGGTGGGCACTTTTACAAGCGACTTGAAGGTGGCGCTAGTCTCACTGCAGGGAGAGCAAAAGGAGGTATAGTTTTGGCCTTGGTGGGTGGGAGCCTGAGCTCCATGTGGACATGTGGAGGTTGAGATGCCCGTGGGACAACAAGATGAAGAAAAAGAGAAAACACTGCCCAGCATTGAGTGTTTGCAATGGATAGAAACATGCTCAGTGCTTTCTATGTATCGGCTGCGTTAACCTCCCCAACATCCCCACAAAGAATGTGTTAGCCAAGATGGGCTAAGCTTTTGGTGGCAACAAACAGCCCCAAAATCTCAGTGGCTTAAAATGACAGCCTTTTACTTCTGACTCATCTAAACGTCCACCATGGTTGCCTGAGGACTGATGGAGTAACTCCTACCTGGGAGAGCTCCAGTTGCTGGAGCAGAGGGACAGATATCCTGCCACATACCCAGAATGGGAGAGACCAAGGATTATCTGGTGACCATCACTAGTGACGATGCCAGAAAATGTAATATTGTCACTCGAGGGGCCACTGAGGCTCAGCTAAATGGGATGACTAAGGTGGAACAGCAGGTCACAGAGGAGCCAGGCCTGCCTCGTGCCCAAGACGAGTCTCCTAAGCCCCATACCACTCTGGCTGACTGTCCAGGGGAGACTGGATGTGAGAGCAAGGGACCCAGACAGAGATTAGGAGTCCCCAGTTGCCGCTATTCACCGTTTAATGACGAGCACTCAACACATCCCCCATAAGTCATAAGGATGATGATGGCACTTAACACCTCTGAGAAAAGCTTTCCACCACAACAACTGGATGTCTGAGTGAATGCTGTTTCTCTGGAGGTCAAACTTAAAGCCATATCGCCATGCCAGATGTAGTTTTGCATCAGGAATAAGCAAAAGGATGACAGAGTGGCAAAGAGCAAGTTAACTGCCCTTCCCTGAGCAGCACAGCCACCATTTGACCTACATCAAGACACACCAATCACATCCTTGCCTGAGCTTGTTGAGAAAATTAAATGAGACAATCATGCAAGCAATGTACTTAGCACAGTGAATGGCACATACTGCATATTCAACACATGGTCACTTTTGCTGTTATTTCCTCCTCAAGATGCCCACAGGCATTTCAGGCCTGTGTGTACTAGAAAATAGCACAGATAACAGGGTCCTTCAGTGCAGGTACAAATTACTCCACTCCTCATGCTCTCTCTGTGTACAGCACAAGGTTGGGCCATTGTGCAGGTCACATTAAATATGGATGTGAAATGTCACACTCATTGAAGTGTTGCACCAAAGCACATGGTCACTATTCTGTTGGCTGATGTAAAAGTGAGGCAGTGACACATCAAGGAGAGAGCGTTGGCCTGGCAGCGAGGAGCTTGGGTTTCTGGATCCATCTCAGCCTTGAGCTGGCCATGGGGCATGACGACAGCCACTTATCCTCTCTCTGAGCTACACCATGGTCCCTGTGACCCTGAGCCACTGAGTCAACTTCACATCACATTCGATGCCCTTTACTGTAGTAGAAAAGTCAGTGGTAGACTCTAGTAATATTTCTATATGTGTGAAAGTTTAGGGTCAAACTTCCAGCAGTCTGGCCCCTGAGGAAGCATCCGCTGTAGGATAGGACTGATGCCGTGGGGTGTCCAAAGAGATGGAGGACAGCCAGTTCGCTGAAGTGACAGAGGAATCAGCTTTGGGCCTATACTTAAGGGGCACTTCCAGGGATGTGCAACCTGGTCCATGAGACAGGGAGGCTGCCAGCTGCCTGGAGGGTGTCGTGGGACACAGTGTCCTCCAGAGTTCCCCAACTCCAATAGCTGAGAAGACTTCCCAGACAAGGAGGGATTTCAGGAGACAGACAGGAAGAAAACTTGGCTCCAAAACACTTATAATTACCCCTTTCCTGTCTTCTTCCAGGAGCGCATCCAGTACCACCACATGATATGCTACCCATTTCACAAATCAAAACCCCAAGCTCTGTGGCTCAGAGAAGCCCATGGGGCTGTGTGAGTCACCACTCTTCTGCAGAGACACACCTGGACTACCAGGACTGCCATGCTGCTCCCACTAGAGGGCACCCTCGCCTGGCTGCAAAAAGCATCCAATGCCATCATGGGGGGAAAGCCCTCTTCCTCCTGGAAGCCTTCCCAAGTTGATCGGCACAAGATGTGCCTTCCCTGGTTCTTCTCTGCCTGGATTGTTCACTCTCCCAGCAACTTCCCTCCGAGTGCTCAGCAACCCGTGGTGTACCCTCCCTGGGAGGCCCGCAACCACCAGCCCCACATGTTAACCTCCTATCAGATCTGTGTACCAGGCATCCTATGCCTTGACAGTTTTATTTAGCTCCCTAAAAGTCTTCTTCCAAGACACATCTACCCAGGCGCAAAGGCTCAGCAGAAGATGTCTGAAGGCTCCTCAGCCAGTCCTCAGGCTGCCCCAGTGAAGCCCACTAGCTCATTTCCTAGCCCTTCCCACTTTCTTTATTTTATGTTTGGTTTTTCCTTTGGGCCTCCTAAGCAGAAAGCTGAGTCCATCAGTCTCCAGTTCTTGGCACAGCGTCCACATCAGCCCGCAGAAGCCCCTTCTCTGTTTCATTCATCTGTTCCCTTCATTTCTTATCACTCCTCTCACTCTCCTCACCAAAGGCACCCACATAACATTTGACGTCATCCCAAATTTGTGCTCATTTCTGTGCAGTAAGTAGCAGTACTTTCAGAGCGTGTATGTTTTATTTACCTAAATGGTATGGTTTTGACATATTTAACCCAATACTAGGTTGTCTGTAAGTACATCAATTTTGTTGCTTCTAACATCCATAATATGCAGTTATCATCTTTTATTTATCTCTATCCAATCTCTGGTCATCTAGGTTGCCTCCAACTTCCTTCTGTGACACATAATGCCATGATGAATTGCCTTTTCCTTGCGGGAGAACTGCCCTCAGGAGCAGGGTTGCTGGGTCATAGGGTTTACATATGCCTAAATTCACCACACAATGCTGTCACTTTCCAGAACGCCTGCGCCAGCTCACACCCCCACCTCCTATGCACGAGGCTCCCCATCCTCCCAACTCTCCCCAAGTTAGTAGCACCCACTTTCTAATCCTTGCTATTCTAATGGTAGAAAGATACCACATGGTTCCAGCCTGCATCTTCTAAGAATAACGAAAGCCACCCCCATGTCCTTGTTAGCCGTTTGGTCTTCCCCTCTTGGGAACTGTCTGTGCAGACTGGCTAACTTTCTACTGGCTTTCCTGTCTTGCACTTGTTGTTCTGTAGGAGTTCCTTACAGGTTATAAATATTAAACTTTTCCCAGGCTTTCAACTGTCTGTCAGTTTTTCCTCTACATTGAACTGGAGTTCTTAATTTCGATGTAGCCATCGATGAATTTTTTACATGTGGTTTTGATTTTTAAAGTTTGCTTAAGAAGTCTTTCCCCACCCCTACGCTACAAGGGTATTCTCTTATCTATTCCATTGTTTGCTTTATAGTTTTATCTTCCATGCCCAGGCTTTTCCTCCATCTGAGGCCTCCCATGGTATCTGGCACAAACTGGACTCCAGCTCTACACTTTCCATATGGTGAGTCTCTTTTCGCTAATTTCACCAGCTGAATAAACGGCCCATCATCTGTTGCCACCTTCATCAAATACCAAGTTCACCTTATATTAGGTAACCTGTTTGGAGCTCTCCATTCTGTCCGAAGGGCCATTTATCTGTTCCTGCACAAGTACTATACTTTTCTGTTACTGTGGCTCTGGAATCCTCAGACATTCTCTTTTCTTCCCTTTTCCATAACTGACTTTACTGTAAATGGACGTTATGCTTTCATATAAATTTTAGATTGATTTTTTTCAAGTCCCTCAAAAGAAATCCAACAGAGTAGAAACAGATATTTTAACAAATGACTAGGCAAACTGGCAGTTCTGACCTGCTTATAGGAAGAAGGGAAAAAAACCGTTTTGATTTAGAGCTCTTTAAAAATGAGTTAACCCTGGGCCGGTTGAGTGGCACGATGGTTAAGAACTGGCTTGGGACGCCAGAAGGCCCCGGTTCGGATCCCACATATGAGGGCCAGTGACACTGCCCTCCACAGCTAAGATGCTGAACAACAGCTCAACCTGGAGCTGGGCTGCCATGAGTCGCTGGCACCAGCATAGGCTGCAGCCTCTGTGGCAGTGGGTCGCCATGGGCTACCGTATGTAGCCAGCAGCCAGCGTGAGCGGCCAGCAGCCGCAGTGAGCGGCCGTCCAGAAGCCGGCGACTGATCTGCCTCGCCCGGGAAGAGCGCAATGATGGTGCCAACTTGGGCCAGTGAAGCAACGTCCTCCACAACTAGACTGAAGAACAAAAAGGACAGCAACTTGTCTGTTCCCCTTTCCCCAATTCCCCAGCACTGTTCCCATCCCCCCAATTCCCCAATAAAAAT
The DNA here is from genome assembly GCF_001890085.2 of Hipposideros armiger. Lineage (NCBI taxonomy): Eukaryota > Metazoa > Chordata > Mammalia > Chiroptera > Hipposideridae > Hipposideros > Hipposideros armiger. The sequence continues at coordinate 1,165,734 of NW_017731919.1, read as the reverse complement.
CTTAAAAAAAAAACTCCATAAAAAAAAAATGAGTTAACCCCAAATCCCTTTATTGACTAAAACTGATTAAGATCTTACCAAAGAAAGACAAGAAATCCAGCAAAATGTTTATTGGGTTTGCATCGTACTTATAAATTAATTTAGTGAAAATTTGTACCTTCAGACTATTAGGTCAAATTATTGCTGAAAATGATGTAATCCCACTTAATCAGATTTTCTGCTATGTTTTTTCATAATAAGAGCCTTATATTGTTCCCCATAAAGATCTTATGAATACTTTGTTGTTGCATCATAAATACTTTATTGTTTTTATCACTCTTAGGAGCGGTATCTTTATTTTTTAACTTATTTTCTAATTGGTTGTCAGTAATGCTGAAAAATGCTTTTGATTTTTGTGAGTTGACCTTGTAACTAGCAGCACTGCTCAATTCGTCCTATTATTTCTATAGCTTATTAGTTGATTTTGTTGGGTTTTCTGTGTAGCTGATCCCATTTTCTGCAAATAAGTCCAGTTCTATCTCTTCTAATATTTATACATATTTATTTTCTTGGCCAGGAACTCCAGTATGTTAAGCATGGCATTGAAAGCTGCCGTCCTTGTCTTGCTCTTGATTTTCACTGGAATGTGCCTGCAGCTCATCCTTTACACATGACACCCTCTAAACTCCACCAGAGGTCATCCACTGCCCTTGAATAATCCTGCGCTTTTCTGCCATTCTTGTGCCTCCACCCTTTCAACTTTTCCAAGCCCTTCCCATCCTTCAAAGCCTCGCTGAAGTCTGACCTTACTCACAAAGCCTCCCTGATTGCACCAGCTCACAGCAAGCTCCTCCCCAAACCCCTGAGACAGGATACTCTGTCAGTCAATTAACAATCAATCGTGAACTGCCTTGAAAAACTACTGTATCTACTATCCATTTAACTACTACTGTGCTTATTTACAAATCTATCCCATTAATCAGTCAGCTCCTTAAGGACAGGGATGTATGTTAAACAATTCCTCATCCCCCGCAATACATAGTACCTGTTAAATAAACAGTTATGGAATAGGCAAAGGTGCCCCGTTTTATCAGCTCCAGCCCACAGGTCTCAGTGTGTTGTGAGTTCAAGGCCAGAAGGCAGAACTAGAGATGGAGAGGTTGGAGAAACAAGGCAAGCAAGGCCCAGGAAGTGCCTGTCCCAGGTAGGAGGCAGGTGTATTCTCAGCCTTCCGTGTGCTTTCACATACACCACCTGATTTCACCCTCACAGAGGCTCCAGGAGCCAGTCCTGTAATCCTTACCTCACAGATGAAGAAATAAGGCACACGAGAATTAACTCATCACACCGCTAATAGGAATCAGAAGTGGATTTGCATCCACACATCCTGACTCCCAAATCCCACTACTTCACTGCATGTCCTTCCCACAGAAATACCACTTCTGCAGCCAGACAGGCGACAGACAGGCACACCTCTGACAAGGACTGTCCCCTTGGACCCAGAGGTTCCACCTCCAGGAATTTACTTTAAAGAAATTAGTGATGTGCACAAAGACATATTGACGAATATTCATCACAGAGTTGTTTATCATAAATCCATTAGGAAGGACAAAAAATTGAGAAGCCCATGGATATTAAGACAAGAAGAAATGACAAAAGTCAGCATATCAGTGGATCAGAAGCCAGGTAGGTGGCCACCAGGAAAACACAGAGTTATGAATAAGGCCAGATGGTGGTCCCAATTTCATGGAAGTAAGCAGGACTCAGAGGACCAGAATGACAGGGCGAGTCATTCCTGGCAGCAGGGATGAGTCAGCCCCCAGGCCAACCCTGCCAGCTGGGTGAAGAGCAGGCACAGGGCCCAGGTGACTGAACCAGCCTGGGGCTCTGCCAGAGCCTTTAGAGCCCATGGGGAGGGCAGGAACCCATCTCTGCCAGTTGCTCAGGGGGAAGGAAGCAGCCTGTTGGGCTGGAATGCTGCTGTCCCTTTGTCAGCTTCCTGTCTAAGTCTGTTTTCAAGGGGCTGCCTGGTCTGTAATTTTCTTTGTTCTGAGCAATTTACAAATAGGCACTTTAATTATGGTTTCTGAGGTGGCAACAATTGCCTTGTAAAAGTTGTTGGGCTGTTTTGTGCTCACGCAAGAATGGCACCTCACAGCCCATGCACACTGTCCCTTTACAAGGCCCTGCTGGCTGCATGTAACCGAAACCAGTCACCTTGTTTGTAGGGGGAGGGGTGGAGGTGGCACCTCCCACCACTGGGCACTCACTTGATTAATCCTCCCAACAGCCCAGCATGGCATGGGTTGCCATTGATATTTCACAAGTAAGGGAGTTAGAGAAACTTAAGTTGCCCCAGGTCCCAAAGCTAGTAAGTGGTGGAGCTGAGCTTCAAACTATGCCTTTTTATCTCCAGAGTCCATGCTTCCATCATCTCCAACCAGGACAGGGTCCTGGGCACACTCTCGGCTCCCTGGAACCAAGGAGGTGGATGTGTCTATACAGAGACCCTCAGTGAAGTGTCCAACACAAAACTGAACCCACTGGGTTGAGAAATAAACAGGGTTAGAGGACGGAGGCGCCATGAGCAGCACTGTGATCGAGAGATATTGTACGAAGGATTCACCACCTTGCATCCCTCAGCATATTACAAAGAAATAAATCTCACATAATCATTGACATGGATTGAGAATCTTCCAGGTGCTCACCAGTTCCAGTGTGGCTTGAGACAAGAGGATTGAAAGATCTGGTTATTTCTTGAATGTCTGGCAGATGTTTGACCCAGAAAAAGGTGAGCATGAAAGTACCCACCATCCACACCTCCCACAGAAGCGCTCCAAAATCCCCACCAGCTTTTCAGCTGAAATCAGCCACCCTCCAGCCCCCAGGCGTTGCCTCCTTCTGTGTCTCTCACACAGGAAGCCTCTGTCCCACAACCCACACCCACAGTTCCCAGCCTAGTCACGAAAGTCTGTGGAAATCTCTCCATAGGGCCCAAGAGGAGGGGTTGGGGTGTCCTTTTTTTAGGAACCATACTGACGTTGTCCAGCTCCCTGGCAGATTTCTATAGCACCATCACATGCCCTCCCAGAAAAGATGGGCCCCCTCTCACTCTGGGATATAACTGGCCAGTCCCCTGAGAGGGAGTAGGGAGGCCCAGGTAAAGCCCTGGGAGGATGCGTGGAGGGCTATTTTTAGCCCATACTGGGTCAGCATTTGGTCATGGCTGGTCAGGAAACAGGTCCATCAGGGGAGTCAACCTCAGGTACAAAGGCGGTCAAGAGACATGTGCTTGGAAGGGTTTATAGGTTCAGGTCCTCAGGTCAGGGGAACCTCCTGGCTTGGTCCCTCTGTCCACCCATCAAAACCATCACCAGTTCTAACTCAAAGGGATAAAGGGGAAAATTAAGGGAGTTTTCCTGAAGGACAGCCACATGAGCCCCCACGTTCTCCCACCCTGTGGGTCCTCTGAGGGGAGGAAGTGATGCCATTTTTGGACCCTGGTGACCTGTACCCCCATCTCCAGCACCTTTCACCCTTCCCGATGAGTGTGTACACACCAGTATTCATTGCTCAACCTCCCTGCTGGGAACCCAAAGGACTCCCACATTCCCACATCAGACCCCAACTCACGGGGCCTTCCTTCCACCTGTGGCTTCTCCCCCTTCCCCACTGGCCAAATGTTACTACCTCATGTACATGCCACCCTCTCCTACCTCCAAACACCTCAGGTCTCTGTTGGATTCCCAGACCCAGCAAGGGTCTAGTGCAGGGGTCGGCAAACTTTTGAGACCAAAGAGCCAATCCTGTCCCTCATGGCAATTTGAAAATTATTTGAGAGCCATAAAACAAATGAAATCACCATTATGTGAATAATATCCTTCAAAAATTTTATAAATGAAACTATGATAGTTTTATTTTCATTTTCAATGTTACTTCAGAGCCACATGTACGTACCCAAAGAGCCGCATGTGGCTCGCGAGCCGCAGTTTGCCGACCCCTGGTCTAGTGCATCATTAGCACTCGATAAGAATTTATGGAATGAATGATTATATGGTATAGTCTCCAAATCAGAGCTGGAGTCTTTTCCTATCTTCTCTCAACCCTATCTCCACCCGACCCCGGAACCCCTTAAACCCACCTCCAAGAAGCCTTCACTGATTAACCCCTGTAGCTCTGTAGTATTCCACGCTCCCACTCCTGAACCTACCCCACCAGCAACAATGCCCAGAACTCTGAAGAAAGGCCCTGGTTCTCTCTTGAACTCTCTGACTCGGTTTCCCCATGTCCCAACTGATGTCCCATGGCTTCTGTCTTCCTAGAAACAACCAAAGTGTGTGGGCCACGCTCCCTCTCATATCTCTACTGCCACCCTCGTCCCTACTGGGCTCTGGGTAGGAATAGGTTAGGAGAGGCTCGTATTAATGAAGAAAGGGACATGCTTTTAGAGAGAGAGGGGAAAGCAAAGAAGCTTAGAACAAGAGGACATTTGAGACACAGCCCCTTCTTGGGACATGTCAGCCACTCTATTCGAGGCCAGGTCACAGGGCCAAGGCCCATTGCCCAGCTGTGCCGCTTCCAGAAAAGGATTTGGGGAGCAGGCTCCACCCCAGGTCCCTGCACCCATTCCCTGCATTGGAGCGTGGAGTCCAATTGATGCTTCTGGGAGCCCTTCTCCCTTCTCCACTTCTAGTAGCAATGGGCGGGGAGAGGCCATGAGGAAGCTTGTAAAGGGCTTTGAAGATAAAATAAGCCTGTGGCTGAGGATTGTTGACACAGCTACACTGAAGAGGCAAGCGGGGTTGGCTCTTAAGAGGCCAGGGTTATGCCAAGCCAATAAAATGCAGCTATTGTCTCTTTGCTGTCCCTTTTAATGCCAGCTGCCCCTGGTGCATAAAAAGGCCTGCCACAGCCCGGGGAGCACAGGCCTTTGGCTCTACCCTCTGCCAGTTTCTCCACTGTTCAGACACCTCCCTATCTCCAGCATGACCTGTGGCTTCAGCAACATGGGCTGTGGATTTGGCCCCAGGAGCTTCAGCTGTGCCTCGGCCTGCGGGCCCCGGCCCGGCCGCTGCTGCATCACCGCCGCCCCCTACCGCGGCATCTCCTGCTACCGCGGCCTTCCTGGGGACTTTAGCAGCCAGAGCGTCTGCGGGGCCTTCCGCTCTGGCTCCTGCGGCCGCAGCTTCGGATACCGCTCCGGCGGCGTGTGTGGACCCAGCCCACCCTGCATCACCACCGTGTCTGTCAACGAGAGCCTCCTCGCACCCCTCAACCTGGAGATCGACCCCAACGCGCAGTGCGTGAAGCATGAGGAGAAGGAGCAGATCAAGTGCCTCAACAGCAGATTCGCTGCCTTCATCGACAAGGTGGGTGCCCTTGATCAGCTCTTTCCTGAACCCCACTCATGCTCAGGACTCTGAGAAGGAATTCAGAGGCAGGCACTTACCCATAGAAGCTCCTAGTCCAAAGGGAGAGGCAGCTATACCTCTAGGACACGGACAGAGAAACAAGAATAAGATCGAGAGCTGCCAGTCTGATGTAGGAGACAAACTGGAAATATAAGCAGAACTAGGGGCAGAACCTATAGTGCAGAGTGATAATATCTTGTGAGCAAAGGGCTGCCATGTGGGTGTTCAGTGCATTTGAAGCCAAATTGCTGCTTACATGGCTCCCTATGTCCAGGGCAGGGCTTGTGAGTGCAAGACTGGAAGACTGCCTGGAGGGAATCTCATGGATCACAGAGAGTTGTTTTCATACCAGTGGTTACTTAGCCACTGAGCGGGGTCAGAGTGGTTTGTCCAAGCCACTGTGCCTGGGGCTCAGGGTCCAGGAGTGAGATATAGACACAGTCCCCACTCTCCCGAGCCCAACGGAGAAGCAGGCAGTATGTGGTCTAGGTGCACTTGAACCCATCTGCAGATGTCAGTTGTCCAGCTCAAGTCTGCAGCTGTCTTCTCCACTGAATCCACGCAACCACCATGTGGCAGTGGTACAAGGGGTCAGGGGAGAAGGTTCCAACAAAGAAACAGTTCTGGGGCCAAAGAGAGCACTCCAGAGTCAACCTTGAGAGAAAATATGCTAGAGAGATAGCCAACAGGAAGGACCAAAAAAAAAAAACCTGGAACTCCTGACAGCATGAGAAACCAAGGATAGCAAAAGAAAGGACTTACCAAGGGTGTGGCAAAATTATTGGACGATAGAATCTGAGTGAGGTAGTGGGCCAACCTCGTGGCAAGGATGGATGGGAAATTTTCCTTGGGCCCAATAGTCAATAATTACTATAGTGAGAGAAGTTCTCCTGCAGGGAAGCAGATCAGGGTTTGAGTTTTTCCTCTGCCATTGTGAGCTCTCAGGCAGTCAGGTAACTGCGCTGGGCCTTCGATCCCTCATCTATAAAATGAGGGGGTTGGAGCAGAGAGCATTCCTGCACTAATATTCCAGGTGACTATTATTCTAATTGCATTGTTGTTTTAGGGGTTTAGTAATTGGCACATACTTTATTTTTCAACTTTCACAGTCTGCCTTTCTAGAAAGGTCGACCCGTTCATTTACATGCTGACAAACACACCTGACTTGGTGTAGTAGCTGTTGAGTGTGCAGGCACCTTTTGGTACCAAGACTCATTAAACCTTCATAGTGAGGTGATCACTCTGCAGGAAGGGTTAAGTGCTGTGCCCAAGAACACATTATTGACAAGTGACAGCAAAGTCTGGATTCAGCATGGTTTAGTGCTTTCCAGGACACTAGGTAAATTGCCTTAAAGAGACTCAAGTTAACTCACACGAAGGACTTCCAAATGGTGAGCTGATTAAGCCCTGATGTGGTTTTGAGAAAGATGGTACACCCCTGCTAGGGATGACTCTGGGTCAGAAAGTTGGGGTACTGCAGGTCCTGATGCTGGGACCTCCTCTTGCCCTCTGATCTCACAAGAAAAGATTCTCAGGCTCTGCCTCTGGGTGGTAGGTGCGCTTCCTGGAGCAGCAGAACAAGCTGCTGGAGACCAAGTGGCAGTTCTACCAGAACCGCAAGTGCTGCGAGAGCAACCTGGAGCCGCTGTTTGAGGGCTACATCGAGACGCTGAGGCGGGAGGCCGAGTGTGCGGAGGCCGACAGCGGGAGGCTGGCCTCCGAGCTCAACCACGTGCAGGAGGTGATGGAGGGCTACAAGAAGAAGTGAGTGCAGGAAGGGCCGGCTCAGAAAAAGGCTTGAAAGAAGCTCTCAGCACAGGGGAGTGTCCAGGTCTATGGCTGGGTCTTTGCCTGAGGACAAGGAAAAGTCCGTACTCTCTGTCTTTCCTCAAGGCACACGGGCCCCCTGGGGGATGGAGCTCACCTTGCCTTCCTACCAGCAGGTCAGGGAAATGATGTTCTCTCCCTTTCTCCATCCACCAGACCCTTCTCTTAGGACCCCAGAACAATGAACATTCCTGGTCCCTTCGAATCTAGCCCCCAAAGCCATGGATATTCTTTCTAAGGTCACTCCTTCACTCAACTAACATTTTCTGAGCACCTACCAGGTGCCAGCCAGACACCAGACTGTGTTTTGGAGATTCAAGGGCAACCAAGAAACATAGCTCCTGTCCTTGTGGGGCTTACAGCCTGCTGGGAGGGAGGCATGGCATAGCCGCAGACAGACCTTCAGTAACCAAGCGTGACATGTGATATAAAGGGTGTACACTGGGTAGTCTAAAGGAATCTGGTTTGAGGGGTGGCCAGCTTCCTTCAGTAAGGCTCTCAGCCATGCCCTTCACAGGCTACCATACCCCTTGCCTCTGGCTCTGAGCTGGTCTACCTACAGAACAGGGAGAAGTGGCAGGCTTGACCTGTCCTGACTAAGTCCAAGAGGGGGATAACAGAGCGGGAAACCCACTACCTGTAGCAAAGCCAGGGGCAAGACGAGGGGTCAGAGGAAAGGTAAATGGAGACCTGAGAAAAGAGCCACCTCCCATACCCCAAACACACACACACACACACACACACACACACACACACACACCCTTTCCAGATTCTGTCCTTCCACCTCCCCTGAAAAGTTCAGAGATGATGTGAGAGCGGGTACTTTAGTTCTCCAGCGTATCCCACTAGGCCTGGACCAGCAGCCTGATTTCTTCCTGGTCCTGCCCCATTTCTTTTGGAAGCAGAGGGATAAGTGGAGAGTGGTCTAGGAATCAGGCTTATTTGCACGCTTGCTTCAAGGCCAAGTTGAGAGCTGTTCAGACAGGGTCCTGCTCTCCCCACCCACCTTAGGTATGAAGAAGAAGTTGCACTTCGGGCCACAGCAGAGAACGAGTTTGTGGCTCTAAAGAAGGTGAGTGCCGGAAGCCAAGCCCCCCCCCCTCCCCCGAGTCCCCAGCCACCCTGTCCTCTCTGCTCTGCCACATGGCAGCTAAGCCCTCAGAGCATCCTGCCGGAGAGCTGACCTCACAGCCCCTTGTACCTCACACAGGACGTGGACTGCGCCTACCTCCGCAAGTCAGACCTGGAGGCCAACGCAGAGGCCCTGACTCAGGAGATTGACTTCCTGCGGCGACTATATGAGGAGGTGAGGGCAAGCCATGGCGAGCACCCCGACCCATGCCCAGACCCCACAAATCAGCTAATGTGGGAGGCCAGGCTCAGGGCTGGAGGGTTGGAGGGAAACAGGAAGAGGGAAGAAGGAAGGCAGAGAAACGGAGAACCAAAAGGGACAGAATTAGTAAGGGGCAAGAGTCTGGTCTCTTGCTTTGGGAAGACGGTCGTGGGAACCCAAAGCAGAGACCATGCAAAGCATCACACAGCCTCACCTCCATGTTTGCTGGCCCAGATTCTCGGGCAGTCAATACCCTTCCTCTATGTGGTCAGTCCCAAAGAATGTGCCCTGGCCACAACAATCCCAGAAGCAAGCATTTGAGAAGTAACTGCATTTTCTTTTAAAAGGAATTTCTTATTTGGACAGACAGTTATGCAATTTCATCAGGGATTTTCTCTCCAAACAAGAGACTTTGGCTCCAAATGGGCCAAAGATGATAGGCATTGGCCTCAGGGGGTGAGAAAAATCTCAGATAACTTGGTTGTTCTTCCTCTTCCCCCACCCTTTCCCCCACAGGAGATCCGCATCCTCCAGGCCCACATCTCAGACACCTCGGTCGTCGTCAAGATGGACAACAGCCGGGACCTCAACATGGACTGTGTCGTGGCCGAGATCAAGGCTCAGTACGATGACATCGCTAGCCGCAGCCGCGCCGAGGCTGAGTCCTGGTACCGCAGCAAGGTGAGTGGCACAGGATACCTGCCTCCTAGACATGGCTGTGGGAGGCATGTGAGCTATATATTAGGAAAGGCTTCTTTTGTCTGGGATTCTGATTTCAGGGATGGAAATAGAAGGGCAGACAGCTCTCAGGTAGAGGTGGCCGGGCAGGGCTGCCATGGATGTTTGCACAGGCTGAGCACTGTACCACCTGCACTACCATCCGTGGTGTCCTCAATCCGTGGGGTGTCCCATCCTGAGCCTCAGGAGTACCTGTGTCTCCCCGCAGTGTGAGGAGATGAAGGCCACGGTGATCCGTCACGGGGAGACCCTGCGCCGCACCAAGGAGGAGATCAACGAGCTGAACCGCATGATCCAGAGGCTGACGGCCGAGGTCGAGAATGCCAAGTGCCAGGTACGGGTCATCTGTCCCCTAGCCCACTAGCCAGGCTGGGGGCCTAGCCAGCATCCCCCAGGCTGTGTGTGCTGGTCTGGATCTCACCATTCATTCTCCAGCCCATTTGCATGACTAGAGTTGTGGCTTGTGGTCACTCAATGACACCCAAGCAATGAAGGCGAGAGGCCTGTTCCTGGGGTGTTCCAGCTGGGTAGAAGACACAGGCACACTCAGGAAATGCAGAGAGACCCGGAGAGCATAACCTACCTTGTTCTCTTCTGGGTCCCCAGAACACCAAGCTGGAGACCGCAGTGACTCAGGCTGAGCAGCAGGGTGAGACGGCCATCAGCGATGCCCGCTGCAAACTGGCCGAGCTGGAGGCTGCCCTGCAGAAGGCCAAGCAAGACATGGCCTGCCTGCTGAAGGAGTATCAGGAGGTGATGAACTCCAAGCTGGGCCTGGACATTGAGATCGCCACCTACAGGCGCCTGCTGGAGGGCGAGGAGCAGAGGTGAGGCCCAACTCAGCTGCCCTAAGAGTTTCACTTGCATAGATACACCCACCTCCATGTCCCAGTCTCAGTCCCAAGAACTCACCCCAAGCTAGATTCTGGGGTCTTTAGATCCTAGATTTCAAAGGACTGGAGCTTAGACATAGCATATGGAGGAAAAATAAAGGCCAGTTCCACTGCCTAGAATCCCAAAGAGCACAAGGCCTTGCTAGAATTAGAACCCAGGCATCCTGCCTCTCAATTTAGAACATCCTCAAGTTATTCCATCCTCAACTCTTCCAAGGTCCACTCCCTCTCTGATTTCTAGGAAGTCACCTTGCCCTAGGGTGAAGTTGCTGGCCAAATGTGACCCTGGCCTCATGTCACTGTCCAAGAGAACCTTTCCCTTCCTAAAACTGAACGCATACATATATATGCCAGGTATGGTTGTTCAGGTTGTGCACTGCACAAAAATAGTCAGCTGAGGGGCAAATGAAAGCTGAAATCCAGCCTGTACTCAGCTTGCCAAATAATGTGCCCTGGCATTGCTGCAGCTGCCAAAAAGGCACTTTTAAAGTTCCACAAAGGCATAAATATCAGCCAGAAATAGCCCTGAGAGGACCCATTCCAGCACCTAGGGGAAATTTGAAGATCTCATTCTAATCTCTTTTCTCTTCCCTTTTCTCATCTTTTCTCCACTCAGGCTATGTGAAGGCATTGGATCTGTGAATGTCTGTAAGTATCTTGAGCCCTAAAAAGGAAATTTTTAGGTTGGAAAACAAGAATTTTCTGGATATGAGAGTATAGAGACATTGGGAAGAGTGTTTCCAATAATTCCCCCAGTAAATAGGGGTAGGTTAGTCATACAGCAGGATAGACTGAGGTTAGCTTGCAGGAAGAACCTCACAGCATGAATGGGGTTGTGGGGGTCGGGGAAAGAATAATAATATGTCACTGCAGGAAGGGACATTAGATGGCACTTAGTACGACCCCTAACTTGTATAGGTGAGGAAGCCCAAGGAATGAAAGGGACTTGCCCAAGGTTACAATGCAGAATCAGGGCCAGAACTCAGGGCTGCTGACTCCCAGGATAAGGTTCCTTCCACACTTTCAGAAGAAGAACTGAAGGTCCTTTAAAAAATCCTTCCCTGGAGGGCTGGACAGATCACAGGGCTGGATGGAGTGGCCACCAGCCGAGCCTCCTGACCCACCCCTTCTTCTCGCAGGTGTCAGCAGCTCCCGGGGCGGAGTCGTCTGTGGGGACCTCTGCACGTCAGGCTGCCAGCCGGTCATAGGCAGCGCCTGCAGTGCCCCCTGCAGCGGGAACCTGGCGGTGAGCACCGGAATGTGCGCCCCCTGCTGCCAGCTCAACACCACCTGTGGAGGGGGTTCCTGCGGCCTAGGGAGGTGTTAGAGCCAGAGAAGCCTCTTCTGCCTGCCAGATGTGCCGCTGCCTCCGCCCCCAGTTAAGAACAGCGGCACCTCCGTAGCTTTCCCCCACGTGTTCTGAGAATACACCATTCGGCTCACTCCCATCAGCCACTCACTCCTCTGCTCATCTTGTCCTGTCCGAAGGGGCTGCTGCCTGGAATGGACCCCTCCCTTCCATGGTCTACTCTGGCCCCTCCCAGGGAGGGGAGGCTCTCCTTCCCTGGAGGGAGCTTTCCTGGACTGCCTACCCTGACTCTCTGGTCCCTTGTCCTCCGTTTTTCTAATAAACTGGGGGACCCGCTTTCTGTGCTATGTATGATGTCTTGCTTTCTCAGAGTGAGTCCATGTCCACCAACTGGTGCGAACCCCAGCCCAGTGAGATGACCTGAGGACTGGGGCCGTTCTCCCTGTCCTCAACCTGGATACCCACAGAATTTATCCCCAAATGGTGCCATTCTCCCCTTGTCAAGCAGTGCTGACTGTGCTCACAGTACTTTCTGCCTAAGTCATACCTAACAGTCTGCGGTAGTTTGAGACTTGTTCCTCTGACTGGTTCTGAAGGAAACCCGAGGAGGCCATGGAATCTGCTGGAAGGCAATGTGTGTGTGTGTGTGTGTGTGTGTGTGTGTGTGGTTGGTTTTAGCCTTCTTCTCCACCACGCACACACCCCACCACCACCACACACATGCACTACAGCAGCAACCTCCGGAAGAGCCAACAGCCACCTTAGAGGACCACCCTGTATCAGTCTGGACCCTACACCACCCCATTCCCACCACTGTCCATCAAACAAGGGGAGATGAGACCCTTAATACCCACCCTTGCCCATCTTTCCCCCCCCCATACACACACTTCTTCAGCACCAAGAACAGCCTCCTGAAAAACATTTAGCCAGTAAGAAGATACCATCTACTAACTTTCTTGATTGCCTCCACTAACTGCCCTCATCCCCAGATTCCTCAGAGCTTCAATCTTAAGGCTGAGATGGCTCCTCTGCTTCCTGCATGGCCTGACCTCCCCTGTCCTCTGCTCAGGAAGAGGCTGGGAGCTCCCAAGAGGAAGAACTTGAGAAGCCCCTAGCCCCACTCTGGAAAACCCAGGCCTGGAATAGCCCTCCTCAGGCCCCAGCCCCCTTCTATGCAGTCCATTTCCTTCTTGCTGGCCCTCTTCTTTGCCCAGTCCTACCCCAGCCCTAGTGCTGATCACCCTCCCCTCCAGGCCCTGACTCTTCTACCCATGTTGCCATGCTGTCCTAGGAGGACCCACCCCCTTCCCTCACTCTCTCCCGGAATCTCTAGGGCCCTCTTGACTCCTCACCCAAGTGCCCTCTGCTCCCTGTCACCCTCTCTCCATCCTACTTCCCGAGCCCAGAAAACCTTGCCCTCAAACATTGAAGTGCCTCGGGCCCTTCTCTCTCTTCTTGCACATGCTCCCTGAGCCATCATATCAGTTTCTTGCCTTCAGCTACCACCATGGTTAGTGTCCTCTCTGGTTAAAATCGTCCAACTGTGCTTCAGAGTCCTGATGACTCTCCTGTTGCACTGAACGCATTCCTCAGCTTCAGACTCACTTGTCCCAGTTCCTACAAGACACCTCCACTTGGCAATCCTAGAGACTCTTCCAACCCAACAGACCTTCAAGCTGAACTGAATATTTCCCACCCTCTCCCGCCAAGTCTCCACCTATCTCCTGTCAAGCTCATCAACACAGCTGCCCAAATCTGAACCTATGATCTATCCATGCCTGCACCCTCCCCCTCAAATCTAATTAACCCTAACTGCTTTCTTTTTCCTACCTCCTAGTACCCCTCTAATCCCTCTCTTTCCTCTCTCCTTGCTGCTACTACCCACAGTCTGGCTACCACCATCTTTTTTGGAGTCTTGTTCTTCTCCCTTTCCAAACCACACTACGTAGCAGCCAGAGAGATCTTTATAAAACCCAAGCCTGACGTTCCAGTGGGTTTCCATTGCCCGAAGGATGAAGCGGGGACTCTTGAACATAGCACACTAGTTCTGCGTACTTGGCTCTGACTGATGTCTCAGTGTCTCTCACTACTCCCCCACTGCCTCCCACCTTCCTCCCCTGCTCTGTCTCAGGGTGCTCTGAATGCCTGTCAAATGCGGGTTGAACCAGAAGCTCTGCAAGGGCCTTTTCAGTTGTGACTTTCTGGGGATGTGACTGAGTTCTGCTCTGGGATTGTAACACTCCCTTCCCAGAGACTTAAGGATTGCCGGGTTTAGGAGGTCATCCAGGTGCCACCTGGGGGAGCCCAGAGAGGCTCCGTGCCTCTGAAGCTGATGCACATTCCTTCCACCCTACCAGCTCAAGGGACCAGGCAAGACTGATATTGCATACTCTCCATCTGTTAGAGCCTCCTGTCCTGAGTCCTTGAGCCCCAACTCCTCTGCCACCTCTCCATCAAGGAGAGCTGTGGCTGCAAAGAGTCCTGGGCCTTGGTACTAGGAGGAAAAAAGAAGCACAGTTGGAGGATTATTAACCAGGGAAAGCTGGTTACCTCCTGTAGGAAGTAATATTGAAGCTGCAACCTAATGGAAGACTAGAAATTCGTTTATTCAAGCAAATAATGATTGAGTGCCCAATACGTACCAAGTACTGTTATACAAACTTAGGCTCATGTAAGTGAAGAAAATACTCAAAGATGCCTGTCCTCCACGAAGCTTACATTTTACAGCAAAACATAAATATATGTAAGGAGTTAACCAGGAAGAAGAGATGTGTTCTAGACATGGGGAGTAGCATATGAAGAGGCAAGGTTAGAGAAGGAGCATGTAAACATCCAGGACCTCTAATAAGCCCCTAAGACTGGTGAGGGAGGATGGGGGCTGCTCCCCTGTGCCCTCTAGAAACTTAAAATGAGCTGTTTATTTCTACACTCTCCTCCACTCCCCCGCCACCACCACCACCACCACCACCACCACTGCAACCCCAACTCCACCCCATAAAAGCTTTCTTCATCCAAGGTCATTTCTCATTCCTACTTCCTTCCAGGCACTGTTCCCATCATCTTGCAGAGGTAGGTGGTATTGGGCCAATTAAAGGGACCTTTCAGGCTTCACAGAGAGCCAACTGCCTTCTCTCTGGAAGGTTCCTGCTGACTGCTGGGGAATATGTGCTATCTGAATGTCAGATCCCTCTGTGCTGACAAGCTGAGCTAGGGCCAGCCATGGTAGTGCTGGTACCAAGAGTAACAGTCCTTCAGCATCTGCCCTGCACAGCAACTGAAGCTCTTGCTCATTTAGTAGGCTGGTTGTCTTCCCAAAATATGATTAAACTAACAGATTCCACAAGCTGAAGAGGCCTGACCACACACTCTTGGTAACCAAACCAGAACAAGAGCCTAGGCTTCCAGACTTCCAGGCCCCCAGTCTTTTTCTACCACCCCACTTTGCCTCCTACTATTCAGAGGTTAAAAATGCTGCACTGTTGTTTTTATCATAGTAACAGTAACAGCAACAGTAATAATCAATATCAATGCTTGAGTATCGTTTATGTGCCATACTATACTATACTCTAAACTTTAATTTGTATTGTCTCATTTCATCCTCCTGTGGTCGCTGTCTTCAGAAATGGCCCCCAGCTATTCCTCCCCGCCCTGTGCATACCAGCCCTCACTCAAAGACAGAGTTTATTTCCCTTCCCCTTGAATCTGGGAGGGCCCTGTGACTGCTTTAACCAACAAAATGTGATGGAGGTGACATTCTGGGGCTCTTCCTTGGGTGTTCTCTCAGGCCTAGGGGTAGGGGCTGCTCTTCATCTCTGCAGCTCTTGTATTCTTTAGAATTCTTGCTTTTAAAAAAAAAAATTGGGGAATTGGGGGAGGGGAACAGTGTTGGGGAATTAGGGGAGAGGAACAGTGTTGGGGAATTGGGGAAGGGGACCAGCCAAGTTGTTCTTCAATCTTAGTTGTGGAGGGCGCCAGTAGCCATCCGGCTGCCTGTCGGCAGTTCGTGGCCTCTACGCTCAAGGTGCTGTGTTACAATCCTAGTTGCAGATGGGCGTAGCCACCATCCCATGCAGGAGTCGAACCCAGCAGCCTTGTTGTTAAGAGCGCACGCTCTAACCACTGAGCCATCCAGGTGGCAGCTCACCTCAAGGTGCGGAGTTCAGTCTTAGTTGCGGGCAGGCGTAGCCCACCGTCAAACAGGCAGTCTTGTTATTAGGAACATGTGCTGTCACCAGCTGAGCCATCTGTTGGCAGCTCAGCGGCAGCTCAGCTCAGGTGCAGCTTCACTGGCCCATGTGAGAACCAAACCGGCGGCCCTGTTGCTCAGAGCTTGCAGTCTTAAACTAACTCTTAACCAACAGAGCCACTCTGCCAACCCCCAGAGTTCTTGCTTTTTACTAGTCAACCTCTCATTATTCCAGTTCCCGTTATAGTTAATAATTCTTTATATTAAACTTTATATGTTCAAATTACTGTCTCCTGAATAGACCTTGACTGGTACACGCTGGCCCATAGCCCGAGCTGAACTCCCAGATTTACAGATTTACTCCCGCAGTGAGTAAATGGCTGAGCCAGCATTCAAACATAGGTTTGTTTAACAAGACCCTTTTAAATACATAATCTCACCTAGGGAACCAAAAGGGACCTTAGTTGAACCAAAAGGGTCCAACCTCCCTCATCCTATAGCCAAGGAAATTGACGTTCAGAAGGTGGAAACAATTTGCCCCAAGTCACATATTTGGGAAATGGCAGAGTTAGGACTGTGAATTAGAAACCCAGTTCTCCTGACTCTTACCCAATGCTCTTCCTCTCCCCCACAGTTTGTCTCACATACCTTCCTTCCATTCTCAGCACCACATGTTTCCTTGTGCACTTTCCCTTTCCAGGGATACCCCTGGAGTGGGGTGGGGGAGTGGGGCAAAAGCTCCCTGATTGAGAACCCGTAGGGCACCTTTGGGCATGTCTAGAAACATCTTTGGTTGTCACAACTAGGGCTGGGGGAGTTACTGGGTAGAGGCCAGCATTTAGTGGGTAGAGACCAGTGATACTGCTAAACATCCTACAGTGCACACAGCAGCCCACCACAAAGAATTCTCCAGCCCAAAATGTCAATAGCATTGGAGTTGAAAAAGTTTGGTGTAGAAAAAGCATGAACACACAAGATTCCCTGCCTCCATGAGTCTTCTCCTATTTTCCCAAGGTTTGGGTTGCTCAAGCCAGATGGGCAGCATCTACTGCAATCATTTTCACCTGCTGAAAAATAAATAAGTGGATGGAGTGGTCCTGAGAAAATCTCTGGCAGGGAGCACCTCGCACAGGAGAGCCCTGGAATTTTCAAGACTCTGAGGCATCAGATCTGATTAGCTACAATTAGTTTATTGGAAACACAGAGTGAAACAAAGGCAAACAAACTTGCTGGCATGAGACATTGGCTTTTTCCAAGCTTCTGCAGGCAGCCCTGGGAGGAAGCCCCTCCCACAAGTCATGTGTATCACAGAGTTGCAGGAAAACCACCATCAGTGTTCCCCGTCTCCGTTCCACAGGAACAAGCACACTGGCAGCTCTCAGGAAGTGCGGACAGGGAGATTCTGGGGCCTGCCCTATTCCTCCAAGCTTGGGTGAAGAGGTCAAGCAGGACCAATGAATCCAGCAAAACACAGAAGGAAGAAAGGACAAATCCTCAGGACAACAACTCAACTACTAGGAAAGGCTACAGAAAGAGACCAAGGTGCTTCCCCAGCCTCCCCAGGGTTCAGGGCGCCTGGGGGAATGGCACACATTGGGAGCAGGTAGGGAGGACCAGCTGAGTGTACACATCTGGCGACTGGTTCTTGGGAGACCAGCGGCTGGCGGTTTGTGAGGCAGCAGCGGGAGGTGCATTCCGGTTTTGGCGAGGTCCTGGCTGGGCTGAGGGTGCAGTCTCCTAGCACCCCTTACATCCCCGGATGCCAGAGCAGGGGCCGCAGGCATTAGCAGGGGCCGCAGGTATTAGCAGTGCCCACCACCATGTTGCCGCAGCAGGGGGCGCTGCAGACGCTGGTGGTGACAGCAGGAGCAGTACCGCTGGAGCAGAGATTGCCACAGACGACGCCACCGCGGGAGCTGCTGACGCCTGAATGAGGGGAGAACAGGCCCAGACACGCATCAGGCACTGCCACAGACAGGTGGCTTTGGGGTAAGCAAAAACGTCCCCTCCCCAAAGGCACTGGGACCACCCCAGCGGAAGAATGGTAAGGGTTCGAGCTACTTACAGACATTCACGGAGCCAACGCCCTCACACAGCCTGTTGGAACAGGAAAAGAGATTGGTCAGTGCCTTGGAAAATCTGCTCGAGCCCACCAGGCCTAGGTGAAAGGTGAGACCTGTGGCCCTCCTTGTAGGCAATAAATGGGCTAATCCAGAAGCCAGGGGAGCCGTTCACCAGCATACGGGTTCTAGAGACAGAATGTCTGGTGTGGTGATCCTCCACCCACTGTCAGCTGAGCAACCTGAGATTTACCCTCCCTCAGCCTGCTTCCTCATGGGGACAATCTACTCCTAGGTCTGTTGCGAGGATAAAATCCAATGACACATGTAAGTGCTTAGTGCTGTCACACAGTGAGCACTTCAAAAACGTTAGCAGCTATTTTTGTTGGTGCATGAATGAATGGAATCTTAGAATCTATTTGAAACAGACTCAGAGACCATCCACACCAATTCCCTCATTTTCCAGATGGAGAAACTGAGGCCCAGAGAGAGGAAATAACCAGTGATAGAGGCAGGGCTATAACTCGGCCCCCTCCCTCCTGCCAGCCCATGTTCCCTTCCCACACACCACTATCTCCTTAAGGGACACACACAGGCATCCCTGTGAGAGCACAGAGGCAAAGGATTGTCAAAATCAGCTTCAGATGTGGAGAATCCACAGCACACCCTCTAATCACCCACACCCAGGTTTCCAAGGGAACCCACACCAAAGCTTTTGATTTCACTCCAAGAGCCGTTCTGTGGCAGTTTCTAGTCCCATCTCCACGTGTCTTTCCAACTTCCAAACTTAGTCTTGAAAAACTCTTCTTCCCAAAATTCTTTACTAAGGAAACTCCTCAGGCCCAGCGAGCCCCAGCGCCTCTGGGCTTTTCAATTACATGAGTTTGTTACGAGCTCTCCGTGTGATCACTTTGATTCCAGCTACCAAACCCGTGTCCTCATTTCCCCAATACACAGGACACTCCGTGGATGCTCCGTCTGCATCCTCACCGTCCATTCTCCTCTGCCCAGGGCCAGGGGGCTGGCTGTACCCAAGAAGAGGAAGGCTCAGGGTGTGAGCACCTGACCAACCTGGGGTAAAAACCCAGGGATAACATTTTGGAAGTACTGATCTCATAGGAGCTGCTCAGCTGCTCCTCCAGCCATAGGAACGCTGAATGACCAGTGAGTCTCCTCTCACCCCCAAAGCAAGCAAGAAGCAAAAATGCCCAGAGCAGAACACGACTGCCCCAAGGGACAAGTCTCTGTTGCCTGTCTACCCTCAGTCCTACCTGCTGCAGTGGAAGACCACTTGGGGTACTCACTGTAGTTAGAATATAAAACTGTGAGTTGATAAAAATCCCCTATTGAATCTGTCATTATGGGCTAAATCTGAATTCCCAGGGCTGGGGCAGGACCACGATTGAGGAGAGAGCTAGAATCCTGAGGGGTTTGTATAACAAGAGCTCAGGAGGGCTGAAGCACTAGCAAGAGAAGGTGGCCCTAAGCCTAGGTTGGACTTCTCAGGAAGAGTGATTACTACAGCCTGACTCCTGGTTCTGTGGAACAGATGTGCAAAAGACATCAATCCCAGATCAACACTAGGTAAGCATAGGAGACTTAAATGGGGCTAGAAACATACCGAAAAGACTCAAATTACCTGTCCACTGCAGGTTAGGGAGATTTGGAAACAAGAGAGCAGTGATGCCACCAGTGTGAGGAATAGGGCACGCTGAGAACCCAGGCAGGACTGGGAGAAAAAATTGGCTGTGATATCTACCTCTGCTCCTCGCCCTCCAGCAGGCGCCTGTAGGTGGCGATCTCAATGTCCAGGCCCAGCTTGGAGTTCATCACCTGCTGGTACTCCTTCAGCAGGCAGGCCATGTCCTGCTTGGACTTCTGCAGGGCGGCCTCTAGCTCGGCCAGCTTGCAGCGGGCATCGCTGACGGCCGTCTCACCCTGCTGCTCAGCCTGAGTCACTGCGGTCTCCAGCTTGGTGTTCTGGGGACCCAGAAGAGAACAAGGTAGGTTATGATCTCCGGGTCTCTCTGCATTTCCTGAGTGTGCCTGTGTCTTCTACCCAGCTGGAACACCCCAGGGACAGGCCTCTCGCCTTCATTGCTTGGGTGTCATTGAGTGATCACAACCCGCAACTCTAGTCATGCAAATGGGCTGGAGGACGAATGGTGAGATCCAGACCAGCACACATGGCTGGGGGACGCTGGCTAGGCCCCCAGCCTGTCTGGTGGGCCAGGGGACAGATGACCCGTACCTGGCACTTGGCATTCTCGACCTCGGCCGTCAGCCTCTGGATCATGCGGTTCAGCTCGTTGATCTCCTCCTTGGTGCGGCGCAGGGTCTCCCCATGACGGATCACCGTGGCCTTCATCTCCTCACACTGTGGGGAGACACAGGTACTCCTGAGGCTCAGGATGGGACACCCCACGGATTGAGGACACCACGGATGGTAGTGCAGGTGGTACAGTGCTCAGCCTGTGCAAACATCCATGGCAGCCCTGCCCGGCCACCTCTACCTGAGAGCTGTCTGCCCTTCTATTTCCATCCCTGAAATCAGAATCCCAGACAAAAGAAGCCTTTCCTAATATATAGCTCGCATGCCTCTCACAGCCATGACTAGGAGGCAGGTGTCCTGTGCCACTCACCTTGCTGCGGTACCAGGACTCAGCCTCGGCGCGGCTGCGGCTGGCGATGTCGTCATACTGTGCCTTGATCTCGGCCACGACACAGTCCATGTTGAGGTCCCGGCTGTTGTCCATCTTGACGACGACCGAGGTGTCTGAGATGTGGGACTGGAGGACGCGGATCTCCTGCAGGTGATGGGAGGTGAGGGGGTGGGAGGATCTTATTTATGCCACAGCCTCACCCACCATAGCGTGTACCCAGTCTTCTCAGCCTTACCCTGGTCTCCAGCCCCAACACCCTCTGACAGCCTCATGGACTGCAGCTGCCTGCCCAAATCCCTGTCCACCTCCAGTCCCAGGCCAAAGCCTTCTCCTCCAGACTTGCTGCCACTTCTTTGCCTGGGCCACGACTCCTCACCTCCTCATACAGTCGCCGCAGGAAGTCAATCTCCTGGGTCAGGGCCTCCGCATTGGCCTCCAGGTCTGACTTGCGGAGGTAGGCGCAGTCCACGTCCTGAAAGGTGGGAGTCTTTGAGCTAAGAGTACCCAGGTAATTGTCCACCAAACACTTCTGTCTTCTCACCCCTTCATGGCAACCAGGGGCAAAGGACTTGCAGTGTCCCTATCCCATCCCATCTCCATACCTCTGTCCTTCCAGGGACGGAACTCACCAACTTTTCCCCTTCTGAGAACAAACCCCTTTGTGTCCTGGACAAGGGCCACCAGCCTCTCCCCCGCCCACCTGAGACAGTTTACCCTCCCATTTTTCCTTTCTACCCTCCCCTGTTCCAGGAAGCCTGCCCAGGCTGACCCCCTGTTTGGACACCTTGACCCCTGTCTGTCCCCTAGCACTCCTTCAAGACTTCACCTATCAGTCCCGGTTCTGCTCCGTCCTCCCCCATATCCTGGGTCTCTGTCCCTCCTTTTGGTCAGAAGTCCCACAGTGCTAGACAGGACACTGTCACTCTACAGAAACTAAAGCTTCCAGGCTTCCAGGCGACCCAAGTCACAGACCCCAACCTCTCCAACAGAGCAGGACATCCAGAGGTGGACCCAGCCACCCCGCTGCCCCAGGGCACGGTGCCAGTGGATATTCCAAGGCCATTGCCCTTTGTCAAAGCCCTAGATGTGCCTTCCATGACCCGATCTCTGGGAATTCCCTATCCTGATTTGGCAAGGTCACTGTACCCCACACAGAGGTTGAGACCCTCTGGGTCTCCCCAAGAAGAGTCTGTCATTCTAGATCCCTGTTGTGTGTGCTCCCCGATCATGTTACCCACCTTCTTCAGAACCACAAATTCATTCTCAGCTGTTGCTCTCAGAGAAACTTCCTCCTCGTACCTGAGGCAGAAGAGGGCAGAGAGAAGGTCACAGAAGGGCAGGTCTGCTCAGACCCCCTCCACTTCATACCAATGAAGGGGGCAATATTAGGAACCTCCCATCACAGCTGGCCCCCTAGCATCCTTGTTGGGTCCTTTTGGTTGGATTTGGGCTCTCTCTGTGATGCTCTCTCCATTTTGAATTGAGGGGTTCAGGGAACTCATCTTCTGGGACCTCATAGCCGCATGTCCCAAGGTTGCTCTGGAGTGACCTCAGGAGGCAAATAAGGCCTCAGCACCCAGCTAAGAGTGGACAGTATGTCCTTGGGGCACTGCAGCCCCAGCCTCCCCTCACCGTAGCTCAGGTGTGGTTGGAGGTCTACGAGTCCCTGAGGCCATCGGCTCTCAACACCCTAGGCAGCAGGACACCCAGAACTCCACAACATGTCAACCCTGAGCCACACTTGGACTCAAATCACATCCATGTGCTACAAGAGGGAGGCCGAGAGGTCAGGAGGAGAAGGCCTGGGAAATGGGAGAGGTCTTCCTCCCCACAGAGCACAGGGGACAGCTGCTGGGTGATTAGGCTCCGAGAAGACAAGGCTGAAGTAAGGGAGAGGCATCTCCTGGGGTCCTGGGGGAATCACGGCCCTACTCCTAGGCAGGCATCTGGGCAGCAATTGCACAGGTGAAAGATCCTGCTACATACTGCCAACCTGGCCGCTCACCCTACCTGGAAATTCTTCTCATGTCTAATCCAAATTGGCCTTAACCTAATCATTTCCTGTGTCCAACATCACTGCCAGCCACACTCACTTCTTCTTGTAGCCCTCCATCACCTCCTGCACGTGGTTGAGCTCTGAGGCCAGCCTCCCGCTGTCGGCCTCCGCACACTCGGCCTCCCGCCTCAGCGTCTCGATGTAGCCCTCAAACAGCGGCTCCAGGTTGCTCTCGCA
>NW_017731919.1:1133016-1142027 GCF_001890085.2 Hipposideros armiger | reverse complement strand
TGGCTGCCAAAGCCCCCGGTGAGGCCGCGGTAGCAGGAGATGCCGCGGTAGGGGGCGGCGGTGATGCAGCAGCGGCCGGGCCGGGGCCCGCAGGCTGAGGCGCAGCTGAAGGCACTGCCAGCACAGTAAGATCCACAAGTCATGTTTCTTTGAGGCACAGGCGGTTCTGAGGAGGGAGAGGTCGTAATGGAGGGTTCACTGGATGAGGTGTTTACCTCTCGGACATCTTTGGGCCTTTTATATATGTGGGGAGCCTGGTGCGTCCACGGGTTAGGAGCAATTACATGTCTTTTATGGGCTTGGGTTGTGTAGCTGCTGTCGCTCCTCCCTTAATATGCTTAATTGGGGGCCAGCTGCAGCCAGGTGTTTATGGCTTTTTACCCTAAAGTGCAAAATTTTTATCTTCAAAGAGCCAACTCACTTCCCCCACACCCACTCCAATCTCCCCGTGCACAGTTGGGGAAACTCAGGCATTGGAGGATAGGGGAACAGTGACTCAGCTTGGAATGGAAGGGAAAGGCGGGGCTGCGGCTCCTCCTGTACCGCCTTCATGTGATGACGTAATGCCGCTGTCCGTGGTGCTGATCGGAACGGCGCCAGGAGCACTAGGGGAGTGTGAGATTGATTAATAGATGATGTGGAACTTGGGGTGCCTTCGGTAATTTTCCTCACATGGTGGCCTCTTTATGCACTGCCAAAGCCCCACACTTACACAATCTCTCACTCTCAATCACACACACACACACACACACACACACACACACACACACACACACACACTATGCACTCATGCTGGCCTTCCCAGCCACAATCTCACACACACAATGACGTGCTCATATGCACACCCTCCTACCTCCTCCACCCTTACACGCCAACCAGTCTCTAGGCCAACTTATTAGACCTTCTTGGCCAGCTTTTGCTGAAAGGAGGGATTCCCTCCCTCAGAGTCTTCCATGAGACCCAAGGGAGGCACACACTGGCTCACTGGCCTTAGGAACACCCAACAAGTCCCTAGCAAGGATAGTATGTCTGGATTTCACCTCAAATATCTGTGTTTCCTCCAGGGCCTAGAAGGCCATGTTATGAGACTGCATGGTATTTGTATCAGAATATAATTGGATCAACCTCAGATAGAGCCACATAAGGGAAGCACCCAGCCCCATGCCATCATTCCCATAAGTCTGTGCTGCTTTCCATTCTATACCAATCCTGCTACCCCCTTCCCTTTACAGCAGTTTGTCAGCAACCTTGGCAGATGTCACAATAGATCCTTATTGATGTGTGCTGTCCATCCAGTGTGGATAATGTGGACCTTCAACCTCAAAAGGCTGGGTAGGAACCAAGGCTCAGCCATGATGAGCTCAGTGGGATCTGGGGGCAAAGCACTTCACTCCTCTAGGAAGTGGAGTAAGCCTTTTCTTCCCAGTGCTACCTTGGAGAATTACAGAGATGTGCATGTGCTCAGTAAACACCAGAGCACAGGGCAGATGTACTTTATTGTAATTAGTAAGAAACAGGAGACTCGGGGGCAGCATTATTTTCAGGGTTCACATTGTAACCCACTCATGGAAGCAACCAGAACTTTAACGAAATACATTAGATCAAAATCAAGTAGAAGACTAAAATAGAAAATATCAGAGTGCATCATATGTAGTAAGGATGATATTTCATGACCTTTTTGTTTCAATTGTTTGTGGTGTGTATGTATGTGTGTACTTAGTCACTATGCAAAATCATTTCTTAATAGGATTAAAACTAAAAAATTTAAATACATGGTATATCAGTTAAAAACATAGACACAGATTCCAAACTGCCTACTTTCACAATGCAGCTCTGCAACTTTCTAGCTGTGTAGCCTCAGGCAATTACTTAACCTCTCCATATCTGTCAGAGACACCATTGTGTCTGTCAATGAGAGCCTCCTCACACCCCTCAACCTGAAGATCGGCCCCAACACCCAGTGCGTGAAGCATGAGGAGAATGGGGATAATAGCACTCACCTCATAAAGTTGTTGTAAGGATTGAAAGACTTAATCCATGTAAACCTCTTAGAGCAGAGCCTAACATATTCTAAGTATGTAATCATATTAGTAGTAGTAGTTGTTGCTGCTGCTGCAGTAGTTATAGTGACAGGTTTGGTGGAGAACTAGGAATATGTGTTACTGATGTTGTTGTTGTTGTTGCTGCTGCTGCTCCTGCTGCTGCTATATCAGCAGGTTTGATGGAATATACCTACCCACATTCCTAAACCACCTATGTAAAATTCTCACTAATGTTGCCTATCTTAAAGAACTAGTAGAAGGATTAAATTAAGTAATGCATGCACAGACAATGCTTGACACAGCATCTGGCACCTAGCAAGTGCTCAGCAAATGTTATTCCACCATGGGGGTCAGTCCAAGGGGCAGGGAGAACCTGAGACCTTTGGCCACGGTTACTTCCTGGAAAAAAAAAATCAAATGCCCTCCTTCAACCTCCACTGTAGCCCAGCTGCCCCAGGGAAGGCCCAATTTTCTCCTCTTAGGCAAAGGGAATATGTCACCAGTCCTTGGGCAACCACACTACTGGATGATAAGAGAATCTTGGATAGTCCAAAAAGTCTGTTATTTGTGAATAATTCATAAATTTGTATTTAGCCTTAACAGATCATCAGAAATCCTCATGATTTCTGATAATAATATAATAACGCAAGCCATAAATCAATGTTGTGCTCACTCATTGTGCTTTTTACCTGATCCTGAACCCTCCTGATTGGTCAGTAGCCCGGGGATATCATGGGGTTGAGGATGAGGGATATGTCATTAATAACCCAAACAAGCATAATGGAACTCCAAAGAGCAAGAGACGTCAGGCTTTCACTGTAGCTGGACAAAAGGAAGTTGGAGTTGAGAAAGAACTTCCCAGAAGGAGGGCAGGTAGTCATGGCTTCCTAAAGGTGCTTGCATTATGCCCCCCCATTTAGGGAAGCTTTATATAAAAGAGAAACACGCATTATTCCGGAGTGGTCACCATGTTTGTGGAGACAGAGTGAACCAAAAGGCCTTCATATCTGGAGATCAGAACCTCTTCTTTTAGCCCAAGTGGATCTTGTTTCAAGGGATGTCTGAAGAAAAAGGGGAAATCAGGTGGCTTTAACATTAGGAAGTTCTTGTCAGTTCATCTTGCTCCTATGGAAGATGTTATAAGGCAGATTCCCCGAGATGGATGATGGGTTAGACTAAATAACATTTTGTTGGGGGATTCAGCTATCCTGTGATTGACATATCCCTGCCATATCCTGAACCCTATCTTCATTTTAGAGAGCAGGAGGAAGGCACTAAGAGAAGGATGGAGATTTGGATTTTGGAGCTCCCTATCTGACAGGGAAGACAGACACACATACATAAGAAAGACCAGAAATCTGAAGAGGGCTGCTTTTCATATGTACCATCAGATGCTCAGGAATGCAGTGCCTACTGACAGGGCCCATTCTGGGGCAATGTGGACCGCAGCTAGTCTGATGGCACAAGCAAAAATGTCTCCCTGAAAGGATGAAGACAAGTTTCAATAAAGAGGCAAGTGGGCCAGTATTGGTGCATACGTGTACATGGAGGAATTTCAGAGAGTAGGTGGACAATAGAGGCACCTGACGGCCTTTGCAGGAAAGAAAGGGATTATGAAAAGCTGTGATGGTGGAGAGCCAGTTAAGGCTGAGACCTTGGAAGCAGGACCAGTGTCATTTCTGGGATTCTGCTCCATGACTGTGGGCTGGGAGGCAACCTGTGGGCTCTATATCTGGAGGACACCAAAATATTTGCACATTAGTTTTGCAAGTATCCAAGAGGCCATGCCCTTTCTAACCTTGCAGCTCATGCTTTCTGTTCACAGAAAGCAGGTGCAGGCCAGGTTCCAGGGAGAGAAATTGAGCGGTGAGGGTGTGGATGTTTACACAGCACCTGAACTGCTAATGAGAGAGTTGACCTCAGGTCCAGCCACCAGACAGGGTGGTTGGGTTGGTGAATTGAGGAGAGGCCCAAATCAGAGCTTTGCCTCCTCAGCCAAGACAGCCTGTGACAGTGGCCTATTATCTGTGAGAACTCACCGGAGAACAAGGAACCAAAAGCCCTCATGGACGTCCTGAGGGAAATGAAACCTGACTCAGGAGTTCTGCCCTTGGTGAGGTCCATCCCAGTAACCAGGCTGAGCTCCTGTACCTCCCCATCCCATGTCCCTTCATTGCTATAAAGCTGGAGCCAGGGTAGCCCACCTCTTCGGGTAGGTCTGCGCCTTGCCCTCAGTTCTGCGTCCCTTCCCCTATCAACCTCCTCTTCCTCTGTGCTCCCACCCTCTAAGTGTCCCACCACCATTCTCCCCTGGGTCTTCTCCCCATTGTTTCTCCACTGTCCTCTACTTCCCTCTGTCTCCCCCCCCCCCATCTACCCTCCCTCCCATCCTCCTTGCCCCCGAGCCAGTCTTTGTTCTTTTTCCAAGTGACCCTGGAGAGTAATAGTCTAAAACTAAGCACTTTTCCCTCCTTTTTCCTTGAAATCTATCTCCCATCCACTTTTCTCTTTCCTTCCCCAACCTGACCCCCAGTTTCTACTCTGCCCAAGGCCTTCAGGATTCTTGCCCGTGTTGGCTGGCTTTCACTACCACCCTCATCATCACTTAGGTAAAGGACTTTGCTTTGGTCAAATACACATCTACTCACTCCATCTCTCCTTCACGCCCCACCCAGGAATATCTCCCTACCCCACCCCCAACCCCAGGAATGGCTGCCCTCTGGCCCACTTCATCTGATCCCCACCCCATCCTACAGAAAGCTTTATACAATTAACCACCAAGCTTGATGGCTCCATTACTCAGCACTTAATATGCAGCTGGTATTCATTTTATTCATTCAACAAATATTTATTGAGCACCTACTATGTGCCAAGCCCTTGGAATATATCCATGAACCAAACACTTGTACTTATTGGTGTGTCACAGGGTTTGCATTTTTGTTTATGATCTGGGTATGTATCCAGGTTTTCTCTTAAAACTGGAAACTCACAATGAACAAAGGCGAGTGCCCCTCCATTCTCTGGTCCTAACCCTGACAGCACTCTGAAGGGCCCAGAACAGGGTACTGGAGGGAAGGGATTAGTGAGTGTGTGTGTTAATGTGTTATATGCAAACACAATCTACTGTGTGATACTTTTAATGATGGCAGATAGATGAGAGTGCAATGAGATAAACTCATCCTTCCACTGGGATAAAAAAAATCCAGGCTCTGAGCACCAGCTCTGCCACGAAGCACACAACCTAAGCCAGTCTTTTAACCTCCTTAGGCCCCAGTGTCCTCGTCTGTAAAACTAGAATAACACCTGCCTCAGAAGGCAATCGTAAAAATTAAATGTATGAATGCACGTTGGGCTCTTAGTATAGTATATAGTATGAAAAAGATGAATATCAAGAAACGCTATTATCTCTTAAGCTTGAAGAATATTCATAAAATAGTTATCTACACCAAGCATATACTACTTGCATAGTTTCAAACATAACCATATGCTTTAGAAAAACTCTTGCACAAATACACCAGAAGCCATGGAAAAGAATGTTCATGTCAGCTCTGTTCATAATACAAGCTCTGGAAATAACTATGAGGCCATCAAGGCAGAAAGCTATTCATACAATGAGTATAACCCACAGTAAAAATCAACACAGTACAACTATAGGAAGCAACACTGAACAAAAGAAACCAGACAGAAAAGAATACACACCATAGGATTCCATTTATATGAAGTTGAAAAACTGGAAAACTAAATACTATATGATTTAGGGATGCATAATTTAGTGCTAAAACTATAATGGAAAACAAGGGAATGATTTAACACAAAATACCAGAGAGGAACCATCCCTGAACCACGAAGAAAGGAGGTACAATCAGAGTGAGGCTCATAGGGAGTCCCTAAGTTCCATATATGCTCTGTTTCTTCCTGTAAGTGGTAGGCACACCACCTATACATTCTTTTATGTGTGTGACATATTTCACAATAAAAACAATTTTAACTTCCAGAAAGCTCATATTGCCAGAGCCAAGGCCATAGCGTGGTGATTCGGCCAACCCTTCTCTTCCCTGTCTCCTTCCCCTTCTCCCAAACTTTATCACTTGAAGAAAACATACAGGCCAAATGTCCTTTTAGGTCTTCAAAAATTAGCAACAACTAATAATGCCTAAAGTTTAATGAAATGGTGTCGCATTTGAATTTTTTGCCATCCAATTTTAATTACTTCTTGCTTTTTAAAAATTGCTTAGCAAGGGTCAGTGATTAGTAATTGGCTCATGTTTATGCATGTCATTTTTATAAGGAGTTACACTGGTAGAAAAGCTGAAGTGAGTGTGAGCTGCACCTTGACTCACAGTGCTTCTGCTCAGGACACCCAGCCAGCTCCCACTGTGGGCAGTGCCCAGGATTGCGGACGAGGGTACAAGGGACCTCAGAAGTGCTGGCCCAGCTCCCCAAACACATAAAGTGACAGCAAATGCCACACCTTCCTCTGGGCTGACCAGATGGCTGACACACTCTGTGACCTCCATGTCTGTTCTGTCACAAGGCCCCACTCCTGAATGTTTTGCACAGACACCCAGAGCCCTACCCTGAATCCTATTCTCTTCTTTTCTCCTTCTTCCTTCTTTTTCCCCCATCAACCCCGCCCCCTTCCTTTTTCCCTAAGCTGCCTTGCCTGCCTCTGCCCCAAAGGCACAGCAGTTATAGGGGCTGTCAGCCATATCATTTCACTTCTCTTTTCTTCCCTTCCATTTAATGCAAACCTTTGTACTTTATGAGATAATTTTTCTAGACCTGCTGTATTGGAGTGGGGGTGCTTCATGGGTAAATAGAACATAGTACACTCATTCTCTCAAGGTACTTAAAATACACCAGAAGTATACAAATTACTAAAACTGCCATTTTTCATCCCCTCCCTTCAATTCTCAGGTACAAGATCCTACAAAGCCAACTCATACCCCTCTCCAGCCCCCAGCCTCACATCCCCTTGTGCCACACTCACACCCCATTGGCCCCTCCTGGTTCTAACCATCCCAACCTCCCCTGACCCTGCTCATCTTCCTTAGAATGACTCTCCCCAACCCAAAATCCACAGATATCCTCTCTTAAACAACTCTCTCTATCCTCTTGAAATTTTCCACGGATTAGGAAAACCAGGGGTTGTCATTGCTTATCGGTGAGAAGGCATTGCGTCTCCTGGGCTCTGCTACTCACCAACTGGGAGACTTTGGGCAAGTTATTTAACCTCTCTGAGCCTCAGTTTCCTCATCTATAAAATGGGGATAATGGTACATACTTTATATGGTTGATGTGAGAATTAGAGATCATTGATAGCATGTAATGATAGTAGGTGACCAATCAAACAAAATATCATTTTATCAAAATAGGACCTATGTTTCCCTATAGAGTACTTTCTAATCATAAACGGGGAAATGTACTAAAGTGATCTGATTTCACATCACCAATAATAGAACCACGTGTGCTTCCAGAGGTGATACAGTAAGAATTATATAGCATCATTTATGAAGTATTCTGCCCAAAAATGTTTCCATTAAACCCAATCAACCAGTGCAATCCAATAGATGCTGGTGTGATGGTGGAAATCCTCTATATCTGTGCTGTCCATTAAGGTAACCACTAGTCCTGGGGGGCATGTGGCTGGTACAACTGAGGGACTAGATTTGAATTTCTTTAATGTCAACTAATTTAAATAACCATATGTGCCTATTGGCTGTCATACTGAACAGCCCAGCTCTAGAGATAACTTCCATTTTATAGAAAATACAAGGGCTAAAGCCACTAGTTAAATCAGAATAAAACCTATTTTTAAAAATTCTTGGGAAAG
Organism: Hipposideros armiger; assembly: GCF_001890085.2. NCBI lineage: Eukaryota > Metazoa > Chordata > Mammalia > Chiroptera > Hipposideridae > Hipposideros > Hipposideros armiger. Next base: position 1,134,152 of record NW_017731919.1, on the reverse strand, counting down.
TTGAATGTGGAATGGACAGTAAATGATTCTTTGGAATTATTGTTCATTTTTTTGCATGTGGAAATGGTACTGTCCTTATTATTGAGAAAGGCATGCTGAGGTATGTAAGACTTACATGTCATGCTTTCTTTACCTGTTAAATAATTGGGCAAGTGGGAACGGAAATACAGCACAATGTTAACGTCTGTTGAATCTAGGTCTCTAAGAGAAACATCTCAGGGTGTTTGTTATAGTGTTCTTTCAACTTTTCTATATGTTTGAAAACTCTCATAATAAAAGCTTAAAAAGACAACAAACACAAATATTTAGTAATGCACTGGCTGCTGCCATGGTAAGAAACTTCAGATCATTTTTAGCAGCCCACTGGACAATCTAAGGAGAGGGAAAACCCAGATGTGTGTTTTAGTAGCACCTCGACCACTGCTGGAATGGAAACTTCCAGGTGTTTTACTAATACCTCAATATTTCCTGGGTCTCCTCCTCACTCACCCCCCCAACACACACACACAGGTTCCCTCCTCCTCCCTGCCTCTCCTAGCATCTGGGCTTCCTTCTCCTCCCCTTCTCTGGCCTAACCCTCCCTCCCTTCCCTTCTCCTGCCCTGCCCAGTCCTTCTCTCCCCAATACTCCCAATGTGTGCATGCCCTGCTCACAAGCACTTTGAAGATGAAACATGCTGAGTCCCCCTACAGCCCAAGGGTTGGCATCCTTTACACAGAGGAGGGTGCGGGCCACTCCGCTATTAAAGCACATTCTACAGAGGGGTTGAACTCAGCTAACCGCCCAAGCCCATAAAGCACAAATTGCCCCAACTCCATCTGCATAGCCAAGCCCCTGCCCATCAGAGCATAAATAAGACAGAGGTTCCTTGGAGAGCACATTGGAGTTTCCACCAAGACTCCAGATCTCACAACCGTACTCTGCAACCCAAACCTCCGAAAGCACCATGACCTGTAGCTCGGGATTCTGTGGCCAGGCCTTCAGCTGCGCCTCGGCCTGCGGGCCCCGGCCCGGCCGCTGCTGCATCACCGCCGCCCCCTACCGCGGCATCTCCTGCTACCGCGGCCTCACCGGGGGCTTTGGCAGCCAGAGCGTCTGCGGGGCCTTCCGCTCTGGCTCCTGCGGCCGCAGCTTCG